>NW_012026784.1:2248921-2250372 GCF_000956235.1 Wasmannia auropunctata
CCCCCCCCTCCTCCTCTCCCTTCCCCGGGAATCATTGAAGTGATCTAGGAAGAAGTTGATCTCTATTGAACATCTCGTGTAGCGGACATAGCACATAGAGAACGTCGTCTAATATACGTAGAAAGTTTCTCTCTAATCGTACACTTATATATGAAAGATTGTTAAAAGAAAGTCGCACGATCCCTTCCGGATCCTCTCTCGTGTGAAAGCACACGCGCTTTTATTATATTCATTTAGAAAAATATCCAACGCGCGATTCATGCTTGACACGCGGATGTAACATATGTCGCAAAGTGGGCACGCATCGTGACTCCTTTGTGTGTTTAACACAGCCTTGGCGTTTACACGTTAAAAGCGAGTACAATGCATCGAACGTGTTACGCAGAGTGTTTCTTAAGTATATTGTGTCCAATGTTATGGAAGAATTCGTCGTTTTTTTGACGAAGGAAAATTCATATCGACATATAGTGTCAAAGGTCTCAGTCAGTCTACGTCAATAATTTTTTATAAGGAGGCGATTACAGATAAAAAAATGAAGGTAACGTTACCCTATCTATTTATCGACTCGAGTTTAGAAAAAAAATTTTTTTTTGTTTAGAGGCCACTAAGGAACTATTAATAGAAGCCATAATTATATAGAATTTTTAACACGACCTCTTAAACGAGACCCTTGAGATTATAATATGAAGATCAAAATTATGTTAAATTCTTTTTCTTCATAAAATAATCTCAGAAATCGCAACTCTTAAAATATTAGACAGTACTTAAGAAACATCCTGTATAAGTGCCTATGAGATAATTTTCTGATGAGGTAGTAACACTGCCAACCACTTTACGAGATATTCGAGCGATATATACCGAATTACTTCCCATACAATGAAAACATTCGTAGAAAAGTGCTTTCATACTTTTACGCTGCGCATCTTCCATCTGAGAGGTATAAGCGAGATCTCACCTCTCTATTTTATTAAAAATATTTCTCCTCTACGTATAAACGCTACTTCGTTATTTTGAGTATTCTGAATTACCAGAATATAGTTTTTCAAATGAAAGCTTTAATACGCGAGATACTCTTTTCGGGGAAACTGGAACGTCCAACGCCATTCCGCAGCTTAAGAGATAAAGGGATTCATTTCTGAGAAATACAATACATGTATATGTATTATTGTTGTTCCAAGATACTCGATATATGGAAGATGCCCAAGGAACATTTCGCGAAAATTTGCAACGGATCCGAGAGAGTCGGTGGACCATTCATACGACATGTGTTGTACATCGTACAATTCGTAAATGCGCACCGTGTCTTTTTGCAAACGGCGCGCTAAAGATTGCATATACATTTAATTTCCATTTTTCAACCTTTTAAACAATCACGAAAAAACAATCAGCGACCCGCTGCTTTCCTATCAACGAGCAATTTCTAACGATTTCTCTCCCTCTCTCTCTCTCTC
>NW_012026784.1:2250392-2269653 GCF_000956235.1 Wasmannia auropunctata
CCGCTCAGAGATGTGTATAAGAGACAGCTCTCTCTCTCTCTCTCTCTCTCATCTCGTACGCATGCACACACTTTGTACTGATCTTCTTCAACCTTGATAACGATTAAAGTCACATTAATGTCTAACATTATTAGTTACCTTAACAATGAACTTACTGGCTAATACTTAGCGTTACTAATAATAATATATGTTGCCTTCCTCGTCCTTTTGAAGAGAACAATAACGCTCCGGAAAAAAGCATAATGCAAAATCGGGAAAATTTTGTGGTACTATAGACCATTCGTCATGAAACTTGATATAGACATAGTGTGAGATAAAATATGAAACATTCTGACTAAAATCGAATGGCTAAATAAGTGATTCCTGGTCAAAAACTAGAAAATGGGTCGCGTGGCGGCAGTATGCCCATATTTGCTACTCATAAAATCTCACATTGGTAATAGAATTTTACAGATACATTCCCAATTCGCGTAGCCTGCAAAGCTACAATTTTCCCGATTTTGCATAATCTCCTTTGAAAAATAAAAAATTTGATTCTTCTGGATGGATACTTCTCCGTTACTTTCTTTTACGCTTTCACATCCAATCTGACATATTATTCAAAATATCTTGTCGTTGTTATCTGTTTTGCGACATTTTTTTTCCTAATTTAGTAAATCAATAAATCCACTAAACGAAAATGACTAATAAATTTGTGTTAAAATATTTAAGTTTAAACTGAATTGAAAGATCTTCTGACTTGTTGAATAATTCTATTACATATTAAAAATAAAAGTATTGAAAAAATGTAATTAAGTTCAAGTATTAATTAAAAATCTTCCATTTTACTAAGAATTAATGAATCTAATAAGCAGGAAAGTAAAAATATCAGAAATGACGACAAAAATTCTTGATTAAAGGACGTTTGATTTTAACGGAAGTGCTAAAAATCAATTATATCAATATCCTGCATTTTATATACATTTAAAATTCAAATATTGTTAAAAAATCAAATAAGATAACTCAATTGTGATGACAATTTATTGACACACACTTAAATGAATGTTATAAAAGTATAAAGTTATATAATACTGCATGAATTAACCTATCGCAATTTCTACTTTTATATTTTCCGAAATTGGATTTACAAATAAAATAATTAGCGTCATGCATAATTTAGAAAATAAGCGAATCTTACAAATCCGCGAAGAAATTAGAGTTAATTAAATACATGATTTAATTTTGTAAAAACAAACAAAATTAGTCGTATAAAATAACATATATAAAATTGGAAAAAAAATGCATCTACGATAGTTCGATCGATGATCGAATCTTCTGAATAATAAATACGATGCATTAATAAAATGATTATATCTGGATTTATCGATAACTCAATTTCCTTCGTTACTACCCTTAACTGTGCGCTGTCGATCGATTGTTTGATCATTTAATTATTCAAAATGCATAGCGTTTATAGTTCTCTTTTAACGCTTTGCTCCAATATCTATTTGTCGCTCGTTCGTGATGGAGAATAAAGATCTAAAAATATCTGAGCTGCATGAGCATTTTGTGTGTCCATCCAATCAGGAGGTAAGTATTATACAATGCATTGCACAATAAAATTGTAAAAATACATATAGTACAATTTAAAAAATGGCAATAAATAACAATAATAACGTAAATTGTTAATTAAAGATAAAAGTCGTATTATTTCAATAAACATTATAGTTGTACTAAAATGGTAAACTCTTTCGAGAGCAAAAAATTGAGCGTTCTTGCAACGTGGGCGATATTCCCTCACTAATTACACATACCACGAAGTGAAAAAAATCTGAAAGCGAAAATAAGCTTTCGTACGAATGTCTACTTCTGAAACGATAGACAATACATGTGTAGTGTGTGTGTGTATGCTGTGTGTGTTGTGTGGAATCGAAAACATGTACGAAGTGACGTCACGCGCGCAAAAACATTAACTTTTATCTTTCGTACATCGTCAATTATTATTTTCACCAATAGAGACTTTTTTCTCTCTCGTTTTTCTGGCAAAAAATTATACCTCCTAGCACAATTCATTGGTGGCTCAAAAATCTAACCACGCGTTGCAAATGTAAAAATTGCGATAGCTTTCGCCGCGGCGACCGCGGCTACTGCTCACGCATGACGCAAATATAGAAACCTCGCTGTCTGATGTTCCCATCAAATCATCAGGACAACGCGTCTGCGATTCTGAGGCGTCAACCGAACATGATAGCGTTCCTCGCCATCGGCTCCATGTGGTGCTCGAGCTTTACCAAGCGCACGTAATTACGGCCGTAATCCGTGAACGCCATTCTACCGTCCCAATGAAGAGCTATACCCAGTGGACGGTCCATCTCCTCCTGGCCGGGCTTGTAGGAGTAGATCAACGAGCCGACCGAATTGAACGCCTTGATCGAATTGTGGCGGGAGTCCGCCACGAGGATACTGCCGTCGTCGGCCGCGATGACGCCCTGGGGCCTCTGAAACGTGGGGGTGTTCTCCTCGTTCTGCCCGTTCTCGCCGGTCTCCCCGTCCTGCCTCTTGCCTTTTGATTCCTTCTCACATTTGAGTATGCGCATCTCCACCATGTTATATTCAATTATCAGTATGTGATGATTGTTGAAGTCCGTGACGATCAGCTTGCCCTCGTTGTTGAAGCAGATACCGCGCGGCGAGTCCAGGTATCGCAGCAGATGCGGCTGGCCGCCGAACATGCGTAGCGGAATACCCTCGGGACTGAACAGCTGGACACGGTGGTTCCTCGTGTCCGTCACCGCGATCTCGCAAGCTGAGTTCACCGCCACGTCCCACGGATAGCAGAATTGGCCCTGTTTCTCGCCATGCTCGCCGAAGGATCTTAGAAAGTCACCCTCCAATGTCAGAATCTGAAACACGCGATGATTTCATCGGCTGTAATTTACATTTATCAAATATACGCTTGAAAAGAAATTGTATTATATAAAAAAAGATCATAAACGTCTTCCACGATATACCAACCTGAACACGGTGATTATCCTTGTCGACCACAATAAGACGACGTCTGGCATCGACGGCGATTCCAGCCGGACGATTGAACTGACAGGGGCCATTTCCATAGCTCCCGAATTTCCTGACCAGCGTGCCGTTCTCGCGATAGATCTGTATACGATTATTGGATCGATCACTTATAATAATGTGTCCCTCGTTGTCGCAAATCAATCCCCATGGGCGACAGAGATTGTCGGGATTGTTCTCGCCGAAATAGCCGAGAATTACGACGTCCGTGCTCTTGACTTGCAACTCGTGTTTCCGATTAGGGAGACAGATATTACGGTCGTAGTCCGTTATCGGACGACCGCGTGGAATCGGCTGCATCATCTGCTCGTTTATACCGTACGGGAAATACGATTGCAACGATTTGTAATCGCGATTCGGCAGACGGTCTCCGATCGTGCCCGGACCGTTCACCAGGACGTTTCCCCCGTTGGCGATCACGGACAACACGTTGTTATCGGAACTTCTGAAGGAAATCCAATTTTCATCTCGGACAGATCGCACTTTCGCCTTCCGATTTTGACGAATCTGCCAGATCTGCAAAATTAAAAAATAGACATTTTTTTCATTTGTGTGCGTGTGTCAAGCTCGTAATGTCTGTTAACATAATTTAATAACAAAATTCTCTGCCAATAGAAATCGAGCAAAAGACTTCTATTTTTATATTTCTTTCTAAATTTAGTCCCTTTTAAATTAACGCAGTTGCGAGATTAAATCAAAAGTCATTTTTGTGAACTGAAAATTTTTTCACTTTTTTCCACCATTGTGTGGTATTTATATATACACATCAATTTTTTTTAATTTTTTCTTACATAGTAAAGAATATAAAAAATTGATTTGCATCCAGTGATGAGAAAAGGGAATATAAAGGTGAACAGTTTTACCGCAACGATATCGCAAGCAATTTGCACCCTGCCTTTAAGGGAGCTCTAAAATATTTAAATATTCGTCATGTGCAAAAATAAAAGTTAAATAAATCTGATGAAATACCTCAGCCAACACCATATCTTTCCTCTGCAAAAGATTATCGGGATTGCATACGGGGAAAGATCGCGCGTTATGTATGGCAGATTTGAGGGAACTGACGGCCTGTGACAGCCGTGTCTTATCCTCCTTCAAATTCATGTATTTCTCGTGGAGAACCTCGTACTTCCACCGACGCGTTTCCACAATTTGTTTAAATAATTTCTTCTCCCTCTCTTCCACCGCGGACCACATTCTACGCGAAAAGAACTTTACGTCGGTGAGTGCCTCCCTGGTTCTCTGATCTAACGCTGCAATGTCCAACTGCAACAAAAAAAAAGCGTACAATAAATTCTTTCTCTTTCCTTTCTTTTGAACATCTCTCGGAATTTATTTTATTTATGCGAAATACAATAAATTCTTTCTCTTTCTTTTCCTTCGAACATCTCTCGAAATTTATTTTATTTACGCGGAATGCAAACATAAGCAGAGTATGCTACCAATTTTTAATGGTAGAAAGGCAACAAGTTTCATACAGAGTCTATAATATCTGACGATGTTAGCAAATTACCGTTGAAAATATAACAAAGCCTGCTGATATATATTTGCCAGTAGATTGGTAATAGAAACTGAGCAGGATTTGCAACTCTTGCTCGGTTTATGCTGCCAATATACATGTGCCGTCAGATTGCCCGCGTGCGTACAGTTTCTACTATGTAATCTGCTGACGTAGCATGTCAGGCTTTATCGACAAATCCCGAGCTTAATGCGAACACAGATGACTATGTATTTACAGTGGGAATCTGATCGAATTTGATGATTTGTTGCCAATCTGTCGGCAAACTGCTAGCATTTTGCTATCAGGGTTATTGCCCTTAACCCTTCACCTTCAATAATATGGAGTTCCAAATGCCACTTGAAATTAAATATTTATACCCTTACAGAATACTAGTAAAAAAACTAATAAAACATATATATATATATATATTGGATGGTTTGAATGATACATAATTTGAATAGTTTTTTAATCATTTCCAGTAATTTTCCCAATATTTTAATTTCCATAAGGAAATCCATATCTATATTTTTCATATTCTATAAGTTTCAATAATTTAATTAATGTTTTCTATTTACTGACCGCTTAATCTTTTTTCCCGCGTATATCCCCTAAGAATCGAAACTTCTAGTTTCTATAAATATTTAAAAAAATAATAATAATGATGTTTCACTTTTATATACAAAGTACTCGCTGCTTTCTTATATCTTTTAGCATTAATTGTGCGCAGAATCCAATTTTATTTTCAACAAAACATTTTTCTGTATTTTTATTATTTATTTATTTACTTTTAAATAAAATTTGATTGTGTGCAAAAAATGACAAGAGTCCACGTAAGGTTTTATGTATGTTACTTCACCGGTTGGTGGAAGATTGAAGGTTAAACATAAATTTGAAATCAAAGGGAAAAACGATGGAGAAAGTCGCTTTCCGTGCCGACCAAACAACAATTAATGGACTTACTCCCATATTTTCCATATCGTCCGCGAGAACGTCGATTCCGAGATAGGCCTCGATCAGCACCTCTTCAGCCTGACGCTGGGCGATTTCGAGATATTCTGTAAAATCCACCGTGACGTGTTTGTAAACGCATTGGCTGGAGCATTCCTTGCAGATCGCCTTGCAGCAAGTCTGACAGTAAAATAATTGAGTGTACGGATGATCGTTGCATCGGTAGGGCGGCTTCAGGATTCTCAGTGAGCGATGATCGAGCGGACAATCCTCCTCCGTTTCCTTCGTCACCTCGTCCTTGTTCATTATCGAGATTACGCTGGACGTGTCCTCCAGATTTAAGCTGCGAGTCCATTGTTCGCTCGCGGGTGACTGCTGCCCCGAGTACTTTTCCTTCTTCATCTCACTCTCTACTTCCAACTCCTCCGACATCGACGATATCAGCGGTACATCGGTTGGATCTCTCTGACTGCTCGGGCTGCGAGTCCGCTGCTCTCGCGACGGCGGTAAGATCACGTCGCTCTCGTCCTTCTCCAGATCTTTCGCCATCAGCGTTAATAACGAGTCGTTGAGCACATCCCCCTGAGCAATCGGGCTGGACCCCTCGCGTACGGGTGACTGTCGCCTGGAAATGTCGTCCAGCAAATCGATCTTCAGGAGATTCATGTTGAAATCCTCGTACGTCTCGTAACCCGCTTGGCAGCCGTCACTCCGGTAGCTGCAGCCGCCCGAGAAGCTCGGACCTGGTACATCCGCGACGCTGGCATCCTCGAACATTCGGAAATACTCGAAATGATCCGGTGAATCGGTGTCCAGCTGATGGACCGGCGAATGATTCGCCAGGTTGTCGTCCGAGGAGCTCGATCGGCTCTCGCTCGAGCAGCTCAGCGAACTGGCGGCCATGGGGCTTTGACGGTACAGTTTCGAACATTCGTTCAAGGTGTCCACATGATTGAGAAACGAATTGTCCTTGGAATGCTGCTGCGACAGTTTCCCTCCCGGAGGAAACTGCTTCAGAAAGTGATCCGGACTCGAATCGGGAAACGATCGGACCTTCTTGGCGATGGTAAATTTCCTCGGCGTGAAGTGTTGATCGTCTTGCTTTCGAGGCTTATTTGTAAGCTGAAATAAATTCTCGTTCTGTTTACTCTATGTATAAATTTGTCGTTTAATAGCTTGACTTAAGATTTACTTTGAAATAGTTTTACAAAAATTAATAAATTGTGACTTATTTAAAATTAATATAAAGTTTTTCTTAAAGAAAAATTATACGCAGAATAATATTTCTTAAGATGGACTGTGAACTTTATTTGAACTTTCACATTTTGATCTTGTTAGTTGGGAAGAAAAATTAAAGTAAATAATTTATTTCAGAATAACGGGGAAATATTATGAATGTAGAAGAAACTTATTAATTGGCTCTAATTAATGAGGACATGATTTAAATGTTATTCAAGATTGCAGATTATTTGTAGGCTACTTACTTGCATGGAATGGCGGTTTATGTCTATTCTGGTGCGTGGAGATTTTAATGGATTCATTGTGGCGGGCAAAAATTGCTGGTAAAGCTCCAAGGAAGTCTCTTGCGTTGCACGATTGAAAAATCTTGCTTTTCTAAAACGGTAATTACGACGAGCTATTTAAATGTCGGAGTCTCGATATTGTATCTCCTTAAGCCTATCAACGCATGGCTGTTCTCTATTACTGTCATTTATTGTGCACCGCGACTCGGAAGATTCACAAGAATATCAGATTTATATATCTCAGTATACTCCGCGTTTATCTGGAAAATCCATTTGAACTTTGGGATTTAACGGAATTTAGCTCCCAAGAGGAAAATAAATTTTGTATTTCCGAAGGAGCGAAAATCAATAATGGCGCGATCCAAAGAGAACAGACGTAACAGATTGAGTTGCGATTTTATAAAATTAATGTAAAATTTATTCGTGGCTTTTTCAGTTAAAATGTTATATATTTGAAAGTCATTTGAATTTTTTAAAACATTATTTCTGCTGTACTTTCTTTCTGACACTAATAAGAAGCGAAAAATATAAATGTAATGACCTTTACATTTATTCCTAACGAAGGAAACGCAATAATTCTCCCAAGATACTATTTATATCTATATGATAATAGGACTCTATTCTTTAAAATTATAACAGTTTCAACCTTGGGCAAAATCGCCCTGCTCGCTAAACGCGTCTGCTTTATCGAGTACCCCGTGCGATACATAAAAACGCATTTTACGTCGCGTTGTGAACGCTGTCGCTATTTCTTTTGTCGCGCATAATAGATTACTGCATTTTTGCTGTATTTACACTGGAAATTTGCATGACTGACGATGGCAATCACGTCCTGTAAATTGGAAGCTATAAATATAAGTTTGAAAAATGTACGACGTTGAAAATTAAAAGTATAAATGATAATTCTTGATATTCCTCGTAAAGGGGAAAATCGATTGCACGTTTCGACGAAAGAACCTACCACTAAAACGGAATAATGCATTAGAAGAGTCTAAGATACAGTATACGAGGGATCAGGCATTACAAGAAGTGACTTTGTCGCGAAAACCGTGAGGTAAATCTATGATTAGATATCTATTATTATTCAAAATTAGGAAATCGATGAACACAAAATTTCACTCAAACGATCAGCTGTAATTTTTACCGTGTCTATCTTGACGATACGATTCGACTTACTTGCTCTTCTCTCGAAACGAGGCTTTGCACCGCAGCTGTTGATATTTGAACCACCACGATCAAAAGATCGCACCGAACTGAACCGATCAGACCTCGCGTTGTTGACAAGAATTTGTCTTGTGACGAGGTCACTTTGTAAATAATATTCGAATTATACAGTGTGTATTCTTATTTCCAAGCATTAACTTTAATACTCGACGATCAACTCGAGATCATTTTTTCCCTAAGAAATTAATTTTCTTTATATCGTCGCTTTATATATAAAAAATTTTTCTACAAAGCTCCGAATTTTAGGCAAGAATTTTTTGACGAAATTTTTCACATGTACTAAATAATGATTGCTGACAAGATTTTTCTGTAAATGCGGGAAACAATATTTTCCGACAGAAAATAAGCGGTGGGATTATCGCGCAGAGGGGGATCATATATTAAATATAAATTCCCATGTTAACAATATTTAATTTCGCCGGGCCGTGGAAAAGTTCGCTCGCTTTTTCACATAATGTATAAAATATAATAAGCAACAAGTCCGTGTTTATGCGCCGCGCAATCCTCTGGATTAATCCCAAAATCATATCGTTTCCCCGCTTTGCCGGGACTATATTAAAACCGAGATTAAATCGCTCTCGACAGTATTCCCTCTTTGCAACATTGCGAGCAAGTGATCGCTTTAAAAAAGCCATTAAGACCGAACGCCAAAAGAGCGCAGCGTTATTTTTTTTATGACTCCAATTTATTAGAAAAATCAAAAGTTGAAATTTCCTGTAGAGACAGTATTTACATGAGTGGCGAAAAGCAAATAATTTTATCTGAATATTTGTCTAAATTGTACGCGGAATTATACCGATACCAAGAACAGAATTGATGGATAGCTTCGCTTCGATTGTGCGATGTGCTTGAGCGCGCGAATTATGGCTCGTATGATCAATTTATAACATTTAAAAAGCTATCATCGCCTCGATATTTTGATTCCAAGAATATGCCATTATCCGCTAATGCGCAAAGTAGGCGCGATAGCAGTTAATATATGTTCACTCTGTATATTCATCTCGAGACGCGTACATGTGTACGCGCGCAAAATACGTGATGGATTGTCGTCTACTATCGATCTGAGACTACCGGCGTGCGCTCCTCACAGTAGTCAAGGAATGAAATTCACTTGGCGGCTTTTTTGTCTTGGTTTTCATTTTTATTTTATTATTATAAATCATTTTGTGCGTCGAGCGAAAAGCACCCTCTGCGCCTCTTCCGAAAACGCTCCGCGCGTGACGAGTACGGAGGGTAATATCCTGGAGATCGCCATGGCGACCAAGGTCAGATCCGCTTTTCCTCTCGAGGGTCAGAAAGGAGGAGAAAGTAAAATGGCCGGCGTGTATACCTGCGTGTATGCTGCGTGTATCCCCATCTCTGCGAGCGTGCCCGTTGAGCGCACGAGCGCGCGCGTCACGCTATACCACCCCGCGCGGGCATGCGTGATCCGACAATATTTACCCAAAATATACAACGGGGATCCGTGCTCTGTCTGTCGTGTACCGACACGGCTTGATCAAATTTCGTTCGTATCAAAATCCCTTTGTCCCGCGCTCGCGTATCGATTTGCGCGCGCCTCAGAGAATTTTTCTTTTTCCTTCTATTGAGCGACACACACCGGAGAACACCAACGGGAGGATTTATCACGGGCTTCGTTCTCTCCACGTGTTCTCCGTTGAAGAAAATCAAATCCCTTAATTGTGGACGCTACACGAACTATTAATAGATGCGGAGTTCGATTGAAACTTCTACTTTTAGAGAGATGAGAAAAAAAATAGAAATGAAAATAAAAATAAAGATAATCTTAGCTTTATGTAAGTACTTGTCGTTTTGTTGTAATTTTTCAGCACTAATTATGCACAAAATCAGGATTTATTATTAAAAAAAAGAAACTCCGCATTATTAATGGGGTTAATCATGCGAATCCTTAGCGATGCTGTGCCGGCAAGGCATTCGGTTTTTATTTTAATCTCGAATTTTGAATGATTTTCAAATTTTAACATTTTGACTAAACCTTGCAGAAAGTCTTTGCTGACTAAGCCTTGCTGTACCTACATCGACGTCTATAATTTTTTTACAAGAACGATCGCAGTCTGCCGGTGCTTTCCGTTTTCACCGGTGGGCGCTGAATGACGTCGCCTGCCACTTTCGCTCTCGTTCGCGATTCAATGCCGCACCACGGAAACGCTCCGCGACTACGTGAGCAACGGGAGAATCGCGAGGAAACGTGACGTCAGATACGATATCGTAGAGACGAAAGCGACCGAGTGCGGAACCGCGTGGATCTCATTTAAAACAAAACAAAAAAAAATCCAACATGAGGAGCGGAACGGAGCCGCAATGACAGAACGAGCGAGCGATATGTAAATGAGGGCTGAAGGAGAAATCAAATCTCACCTCTCGTACGAGCGCCCCTCCGCGAAGCAGTCGTACTGGCGTGCGGCGAGCATGCTTTCCGGGATGCTGTCTACGCTCGCGTATCTCTCCAGGATTAACGCCTTCGACGACTGGACACTGACGCAGTATAGCTGGCCTCTCGTGTCGGATGCAGACGGATAGAATCTCCGCATGCCTCTATTCGTCGCGCGAGCTCTCTCGTGAACCGGGTAACTCGACTAACTGCCGAGAGGATGAGGGACCGCCCTCGCCGTCCGTTGTAATGCTCGAGCTCGACTACTTAACAGCGAGAGTAATCTCGTTCGGCCCTCGTTGGGCTCAACGGGTTAAAGCAACGACTTCTCATCGCACGTTTATGATTTTCCAATACTGTACGACTTGTCACAAGTCCGCGTTCGCGGAGAAGTATTTTTACGACAAACGATAATTAAAAATTATTAATTAACAATTGATATTAATTTTTTTTTTTTATATCGCGGATTATAATTTGGTAAGTCGGGCGATGAACAGGCCAAACACTAGGACTTCAAGGAAGACCAAGAGAATCATTATAAGAATAATGCAATAACAAGAAAAATAATTTGTATTATAAAACGTTATCTGGGGATCCATGACAACCAGCAGCGTGAACTTTTACAAAGATTACCGAACCGGAAAAGCGTTCGTTACAGTTGCGAACAATCACGTTGCACGCGATGATCCATAGAACTTTCTCACTTTCGTCGTTTCGGTGTGAAACGTGCGTGCGATCTTTCCGGGCTGCGGCGCGCGGTCTTCGAAGAAAAAAAAAAAATTATAACGGGGTTCGAGTCAAAAAATTCGAAAACAATCTGAAGGCGATCACGTATGTGCGACGAGAGAGTTCCCGCGATTCCGTATTCTCGACGAGCGTCGACTTCCGCGTGAGTATTTTTGGCACAAGGATCCCAGGTGGTTCGCCCGGGGTAGGTGCGTCCCGAAGAGGCTCCGGAACTCACTCGATGCGAACGCGGACACGTCACACGGGAAAACGGCCGGCGGAGAAGCCGCGAAGCTGCACCACGCGGACCATCGTCGTAAGATCCTTTCTCCCGACGCGAGAGAGCGGTTTTTCTTTCGGGGAAGCGCGTGCCACCCTCGGTGGTCGTGCCGGGGATCGCGAGCCGAGCGGAGCCGTGGCCGAGCCGGCGCGCGAGGAACAGAACCGTCCGCCCTTTACTCCGGCTCGCTCTACCTCTGAATCATCCACGTCGCCCACGCATCGCGATGCCGGGGGCTCTGCGTAGGTGACTTCTCGCGAACCCCTTCCCCGGGCAGCGCCATGCGGTTTCGTCGCGGTACGCCTGCGCCCGGAAACCATGAATGGAGGCACCCGCTCAATGCCGGGCGGCCTTTTATTTGCTCGCTCACGGGAGCACTGCGGCATCCCCCTCCCCCCACGGCGACGACGATGCCGACGACGTTGCCGACGACGACGACGACGGTAACGACGACGACGACGACGATGACCTTCAACCGCCACAGCCAGGGTCGATCGGGCGAGTCAGGTCTCATCCCGAGGAACAGGTGTGTTAGGCGTTGGAGCCGCGCAGGACCGCGCGACGCAGCCGCGGTCAATCCTCTCGCGCGAACATGGCATGAATCGTTAATCGTCAATGAATCTTTAATTGGCATGGATCTTTAATGATCTCGCCGCGATAAAATGGGAATGATTTATGTATGCTGTACAGTATTACCAGACCTCATTGTTTGGCCGTCGAGCCAACAATAAAATTTGCATTAACGTTATTATCGGAGAGCTGCGAAAGCCGTAGAGAATATTTCCGAAAATTCGAATAAAATATTAAATACATAATATTATTGATAAAAAAAAAAGACTTAAAATTTTTGATGCGTATAAGATCACACGTCATTCAACCGTACATGGGGATCTCTATTTTCAGATTCTATATACCTAAGTTTGAAAAGTCAACATCAAATATTTATGATCGCGAAGATTTGATACAGAAAGAAATAGTATTTGACATTTCTCTTGGCATTTTCTGGGACGTCCAATCTACTGCCGCGATTTCTATCGATTGTATAATCTATTTTGTACAGGTAAATTAATAAGAAATGCGAATAAAAACTCAAAAGGGGGGATGGGAATCGCTCGTATCCCGTTGTCCGAACCACCCTACATTCGCGCGAAGCGCCGGGGAAGCGTCGAACGGGGGACGTTAAGAATTAGCGGACGCAACTTTATGAATGGGCTGCCTGGCGTGAGGGAACGCGCGGTGGGGGTAGTCATGCTTTAACGATCGAGCGCACTCCCACCCCCCGATCACTCTCTCTCTCTCTCTCTCTCTCTCCGTCTCCTTTTCCCCCTGTCTCGCTCGCGAAGCTCTCTCGCTCATTTCATCCCCCTCGCCGTCCCGCTTCTCTGCGCGCGATCCCATTCTCTTCCTCCCTCGCCGGCTCTACGCTCACACGTGCGGCCGCGCCGCACTGTATGTGTCGGTTACGGGGCTGACCGTTCATAGACGACGGTATGCAGGGGTGTGCGCACAGCGCGCACGTGTGTAAATCCCTACGGGGGCGAATCGCGCGTGCACGCGCGTAGTCGGTCGCCGTGAAAAAGGGTGGAATAGGCATGCACTCTCGCGCGGCCAGTTGCGCCGAGCGCGTCGGATGACAATCGAAATCGGACGCTCGCACGGCCAGGTACACACTTGTAGCGGAATATATCGAGTTTAATTTTGATACTGAAGAAGTTTGAAATCGAATCGCCGTATGTCGCACGGGAAACACGAAAGGGAGGGAATATAGCGATTATTGGCGAGTACGATAGGTATATAGCGTATGCGAAATTGAATTTCGAGTGGGATACAAATTTCAATTTACAGCCGCGAGATACGTGCCACAAGAAATTCTTTTGCAACGACCGAAATATCAATTGTTCTCGCTTTGTCTTGTTTGACAAAGTTATTTTAACAAGTACCAATGTTTACAGGAAAACGAATGCCTCGCTTGTCAAGAATTTTTCTCGTGACCAAATTGCAATCCAAAAGTACATAGGAAAAAACGGTGATCGATTCGCCGTAAAAATTAAATAGATTATTAATTTGATCTAAATTGAAAATTTTGTAAATGTTAGGGAAAAAAGAAAATTCTTGAAAATAGTTTAACAGATTCGATACATAATACGTATCTGAGGTGCACAGTATCTAGGTGTATATTCGGCGATATTTTAACGTAATTTATCCCACCGACGCGAAATATTAACAATTTCCGATAAAACGTACGAGCCATTCTGTTATCCTTAATTTGATTTAATTCTGGTTCGATTGCCAGAATACGATAATTCGTAGATGCTTAAAGTACCCTCGCCATTGATCGTTACGGGCGTAGCGGGGGCACGTCGTGGTTCGGAGGGATGAAAATTGCCCGGTGTGGGTGGCCGGGACATCGATGAACGAATGTCCCCCACCAAGCCGCCCCGGCGCTGAAAGCAGCGTGGGAGTTTCCAAGGTCATTGCAAGAGCAAAACGTAGTACGACGCCTCCGCCGGGACGCCCGCGCACGAGGCGTAGGCGTGGAACGTATATGCGCGCAGAGCATCTACAAGATGTTTCAATTCGTCGATAGTAATTAATATGCGTTTTACTATTGCATTATTAATTGTCTAAAGCATAATTGGAGTACAAAGGTCTCCTTTTGTTTTGATCAAACAATCGCAACAGAATTTTGCAAATAATCGATGAAAAGTGATCATGGAATACCCACCACCCTCCGAGATTCAATATATTTACGAATTTATTAAATATAAATTAATCTACCCTTTTGAAATCTGGATTAAAGGCCATTGCAAATTTAAATTTCATCTTCTGAATAATTCTAAATCCAACAGTAAAAAGCAGATTTTCGAGCATAATGGAACATATCGTAATCGCAAAATAAATTTAGAAATCATATTCGACGTGAAAGAAAGAATTGTATGAATTTTGAAGTATATATTGGCCTTGCTATTTTACTGAAGGCAAATGGTAATTCGAGGACCAGTTCAAAAGTATAAAATATTTATAGTCATACATTTTTTTATAATTATCGTTAACTAAAAATTGTTCATTGTTATTAAAGGTATCAAAAAGATAAAAAAAATGTTGATATGACAAAGTATCCTAATATATGATTTCCCATAAGATTTACAATACCGATACATTATCAGTTATATTTGAATAGTACCTGTATTACTTTTTTAAAGAACGCAAACGGAGATATTTCTAGCAAACACGAATGGTATTTTTGCCGGTTACAATCACAACACCATCATCCTGCAGCTCTTTCAGAGCATCTTCAAACATCTCGCGCGTCACCAACTAAAAAAATAAAAATAAAAAGCAAAATTGAAACAAGCATACTTTCTGCAGCGCATACAAAAGAAAATAAAGTAAAATAATCACAACTGCAAACGGCAAACAATAACGATGTTCAAATAATAACAAACGAGGACAACTAAATTTACCGTGCTGGACGATTCTTTCAGTTCCGTGAAAATCTTCTGGTAGTTCAATGTCGGTGCCTTATCCTTGCCCTTGATGAGCTTCTTTAACGCCTCGACCAGCTCCTGCCTACGTTTTCTCGCTGCCAACGACATACCGGTCGTCAAGATACTAATATCGATTTTGCCACTCAGCGGATCGATGGCGGACTGTTTCAATGCCTCACGATGTAATCTGACAATAATGAGTTGTGTTATCAAAAATTAATATTTCTGATATCTGTTAACATTTTTTCTCAACACTTATTATTAACCACTTTTTTTCCGCTCTCACCTCCAAGCTTCTTCGACATCCGTGATCTCCACGACGGCGCTGAATCGCATTTTAGCGTGTGCCTCGGCGAGTCTTATCAGCGATTCCAATTGCCTCGGGTAAGCCGTGATTTGCCCGTGGCCGCTCCCTACTCTACGCATGTCGACATAAGCCTGGATCAGCCTCTGCTGACTCTCCTCGTTGAGAGTAGGATGAACGTGTTCCTTAGCGTAGGCTATATAATCACGCAGGATGCTCATGTCCACAATGTCGTCCTCCTCCTCCAAATCGGATTTATAATACAGCGACACCAAGTGCCTGGCAAGTTTCTTGTCAAACACCTCGTCCTGGGGATCCAGCATGAGGAAAATCAAGTCGAAACGCGACATCAATGTGTGCGGCAACATGACGTTCTCTACTACCTGGAAAAAAAGTGTACAAATTTATAAGGCTTCATGGTCGTCTCGGTTCGATATCGGATATGTATTACAACTTAATGGACACTCACTGTCTTATTCTTATTCCATTGCGACTCGCAAGGATTGGCCGCCGCCAGAATGCTCGTTCTCGCGTTCAGCTGACAAATGATACCCGCTTTCGCGATACTCAGTGTTTGCTGCTCCATTACCTCGTGCAGCACCGAGCGCGTGCTGTCGTTCATTTTATCGAACTCGTCGATGCAACAGATGCCGTTATCCGCGAGCACCAGTGCGCCAGTTTGCAACACTAATTGACGGCTCTCGGGGTCTTTCGTCACGAAGGCGGTTAAGCCCACGGCGCTGGAACCTGGACGGAAGGATAACGAACGTGAGAAACGAAAGGAGCTAATAAAATCAGAGATTTTGAAGTTATCGCTGTCGAGAACTACTTACCCTTTCCGCTGCTGTACTGCGAGCGCGGCACCAAATTGAAGACGAATTGCAGCAGTTGCGATTTACTCGTGCCCGGGTCTCCGCATAAAAGTATATTGATTTCGGACCGGAAATATTTCTTGGTTCGTTCGTTCTGTTCCTTCTTCGTGCCGCCGAACAATTGTAGCAGTATACCCTTCTTGACGTCCTCGTTCTCGTAGATGCTGGGAGCAATGTGCCGCGCCAGTCGTTCATATATGTCCTCCTTTTGCGATAGCAGTTTCAACAGCTCCACTCTCTCGGGTGGGAACGCATGACTCTTGCCGTCCTCTTGCTCGTACAATCTACATATGCAACAAACCATAACAAAAACTAATAAAAATATAATATATACATACATTGATCGAAGAATTGAAGAAATGTGAAACGAATAGTAATCTATTTCAAAAATACATATTTCAATTTTAATATATTAATATTATATATATCACATATAAATCGCAATAAAACAAATTCATTAAAATAAAATTAGAAATACCGCTTTGAATCCTGTTTTCTAAAGTGGACGACGTCAACGTGCGTCCTGTAGATAGCTCGTACATTGGTCTGCCGTGGATTGACGCGTATCGGCAACGCGCGGTATACACCAGTGACGGAGACCCTGTCACCCGGTGAGACAGCGTCAACCAGATTGTCATGCGCAAAGAGCACTACTGTATGCGGGGTCTGACCGGCCGGCATATCGTCCGGCGACTCTTGCAGCTTGATCATCTGCTTGTCGGTGAAGAGGCTGCGGTTGTGTATCAGATTGAAGCAGAAATTGTTGTTGCAGTGAGTGCACACCGTGGGCTCGGCTATGTGGCCCCTGTCGATGGCCACGGTCGTCGTGAAGGAGCACGCGATGCACTTGAAGAACGCCTCTCGCATCTCCGGCAGGATGTTCGACGACCGGATGACCATTCCGGTGATCGTGATCAGTCGGTCTATGTCCTCCGGATTCAGGAGGCGCATACTCGTGGTCCTCGTCACGTTGTAGGGACGCACTTGGATCGAGTGTTCCAACGCCGCCCCGGGGAATTTCTCGAAGAACAGCTCGTTGGCGGTTACATCGAACGACGGTACGATTTCCTGAGGGTACAGTACCAGCTGATTGTAAAGCTGCTCGTCGAACGCCTCGAGATGCGCGCAGTTCACGTTCAGATAAGGCTCCTCCAGTATATGTATCTCCTCGAGCTTCTGCATGTAGAGCGGCTCTGACAGATTCATGTTTTCAGGCAATTCATCGTTCTCCGCCTCCGGATCGATGAAGTATGTGATAAATCGTCTGAATTGCTGCTTGATGTGGCTCACCACGACATTCGTGCCCCAGATTGTGAACTGCGGGCCGTTCTCACCCTCGGACGTTCTCTCTCTCTCCTCATCATTCTCTGGTATCTGTCAAAAAAATTTACACATTAGTAATTCAATAAATTTCATCTCTGGCTGCGTTCCGTTTCACCCATAATTTATCCTTTTATCTCTGTTTAATATTTGATGAATAATAAGGAGACCACGACACGTCATGCGTGAAACAGAACGCAGCCTCTGTCTTAATATTACTGTACACTTTTGACTTACTTCGGCCAGATTAACTTGTCGCACACGTCTGTCCGACTGAACGTCCGGTCTCTGCTGAAGGGGCGTGCCTCTGACACCGCTGCGGGGAGTGCGAACCGACGCCAGGGAGCTGGGGGTGCCGTAATTCAGCGGGGAGGACAGCTCTATCTCGCTCATGCCCGCGGCGAGCGGGCTCGTCTGCGCCTGTCGATTCGGCGAGGACAGCGGCATGGAGGACAAGCCCTCCGACGACGGCGCGATGGTCTCCTGCGTCAGACGGTTGCCCCATCGTAACGGGGTGTCCACCGGATTGTTGCCCGGTCTTCTCTGAGGTGTACCTGCGGCTGTGACAAAGAACAGAAATGTAAACGGCTTGACTACGACGCGTCATTTTTTTTCCTCCCCGAAGACGATCGACGTAATGAGCATTCCTCAACCTTGTCTGCCGGCGATTCTGGGCGTTCCGGCGAGCGAGGGAGTCCTGACGGAGGTCGGGGTCCGCGGTTGTCTCCTCGGCGTAACGTTCGGCGTACCGTTCGGCGTGCGATTCGGCGTAACGTTCGGCGTGTCATTCGGCGAACGATTGTCCTCCTGCGGGACAGGAGTCCTCGGCGGTCTCATAGGACTCGACATCGTTGATGACGGGAATTACGGCAATCTTGCTTCTGATTCTTCCTGGACGTTCCTCGCTGGAGATCGGTCCGCGTACAACGTGATAACCTCGCAAACCACTCAATTTCCCGCGCGAACCAGCGCCAGCGCGAACGCGGAATCAAGTTCGCGTCGAGCTTACCGAGAGGGCGTCGTCGGACGCGAAGAGCGTTTTTTTTCTTCGTCGGAGAGAAGCGTGACAGCTGGTGAGAACACAGTGGGAAGTGAGAGCGGCTACGCGGCCACGCCGACCTTTTGCGTGGGACCGGCGATGTCTCCCGTACACTAGCGCTCCACGTCCACGTTTTCAAAAAAGGAACTACGCACCACGTCTATGACCACTCCAAGTGCCGACGGGAGAGAATAGGCGCAATGTGATCTGATAAGGGGCTCGACGAAGCTCCGAAAAGCAACACGCTAGATTATTACCAATATATCTGCAATCCTTGTATTCTTTAATGCTAGTCTCATACTACCTTGAAAAGAATTAAACGATAAAATAATTTAAAATATTGTTGCATGGATGATAACGAAAAAGGAGGAACATCCAAATTCTCCGCCGACGGGAGACAGTATAGGCGCGATAATTTTCCGAGAAATGCCTTTATAGTTTATACAGTAGCAATTTCACGTCTCTCGTTAATCATTATGCAACAATAACGTTCTCGAATATATTTTATTATTTAAGTCTTCTCGAGAAAGCACGCTTCGCATTTAAGGGCACGTGAAACTGTTACTATATAAAGTATATTTCTCGAAAAATTA
>NW_012026784.1:2270180-2303345 GCF_000956235.1 Wasmannia auropunctata
AGCGCGCCATGGAGGAGGAGCCGCGCTGCCCCCACCCACGCATATATGCTGCTTTTGCGCCCAGAGGCGGGGCCTACGCGCCGTATGAGAGTGGGAGATTCCGTGCCTCTTCGCTCAACAGCTTTCCGCCTTATCGACAACCCTCTGTCAATACGCGCGCTGGTTAGGATACCTCTTTGCTCAACATGTTTTTCGCGTATCGGCGGGAGTTTTTCAGCCTCTGTATCGAGGCGCGCTGGCTAGGATTAGTAGGATTCCGTGTCACCTCTTCGCTCAACGTGTTCTCCGCGTATCGGCGGGAGTTTTCGAGCTTCTGACGAGGCCCGCTGTCCAGGATTCCGTGCCTCTTCGCTCAGCAGTTTTTCACCTTACCAACAAGCCTCTGTCGATACGCGCGCTGGCTAGGATTCCGTGCCACCTCTTCGCTCAGCGTGTTCTCCGCGTATCGGCGAGAGTTTTTCAGCCTCTATATCGAGGCGCGCTGGCTAGGATTAATAGGATTCCGTGTCACCTCTTCGCTCAACGTGTTCTCCGCATATCGGCGGGAGTTTTCGAGCTTTTGACGAGGCCCGCTGTTCCAGGATTCCGTGCCTCTTCGCTTAGTAGTTTTCCACCTTACTAACAAGCCTCTGTCGATACGCGCGCTGGCTAGGATTCCGTGCCACCTCTTTGCTCAACATGTTCTCCGCGTATCGGCGGGAGTTTTCGAGCCTCTGACAAAGCGCTGGCTAGGCACGTGGACGTGGTCGTGTCCGTGCTAATCGTGCATTATATATATACCACATTCTTCACCTACAATTTGTGGATGTACAGACATGAATTGGAATGTCATTTCATCAGCAACATCGTAAAATAAACGTGATTTATTTATTCTCAATTTGTGCACGTAGCATAATTAGCACGGTCCACGTTCTCGTGCTATGATTTGATCGACAATGTTATAAGATAGCCGTGGTGCATAGTTTCTTTTTGAAAACGTGGACGTGGGGCGCTAGCGTCCGGGGGAGATCGCCGGTCCCACCCAAGAAGCCGGCGTGGCCCCTCTCACGCTTCTCTCTGTCTTCGCCTTCGCACGTTTTCTACATCCCGTTCGCGCTAACTAGTCCCGCGCGCGAGTCCCGCGACCAGCTGATCGGCACGACGCGTGTGTTGCGGAGGCGTGTCATCGCGCGGAGTGGTGAAGGATGCGGTCGGAGAATGTCAGCTATACGTAGACGCGAGAGATTGGCCGATCAGGGGATCGGAGGCTCTCGATCGCTCGGAGCAGACCGAACTGGAGGATGTCGCGCAGTGGTTGAGTCTCCGTCTGTTCGCGCTCGGAAACGCCAACAGTCGTCGGATGTGACACCTCAGACTCTCGTCGCGTGTCACTCGTGCCAGATTTGTGCCTGATCGCGCCAGTGATGCTTCGACCGCAGCTTCCCACGGTTACGCACGATCGCTCGTGAATACCACTGCCCGACCAGGACATTTCAGGACACTAATTCGTGAGTATCGCTTTCTATGCACGGGGGTGACACACGTGTGACTGACGTGCTTACGTCAGTGCGAGAAATTGCTTTGTTTCACCTGCAGGCTGAGATCGCGAGCAGGAAAATTTTTATCAACGATAAAACGTACGCGCGATACGTGTATGCATAATGTTTAAAAATTTACATATTTACATTTATTTATTATTTCATTACGATATAACGCATTGATCTGCATAATGAAGCAATTATTTTCTGCGGTGTATATATTTTTTGTCTCATATTTTTATTTGCGTCACCTTTGTTTTATAACTCATAGTTTGTTGTCCGTCAGGCGGAGAAATCATGTCGTACTCCATCAATAGACGACCCTTACTGGGAGGTGCGTCCGACAGCGAATTTGAGGATGATTTGGAGACTGAAGATGACCCTAGCATCACAACTCCTGACGAGAAACCATTCTTGAAACCACATGAGCCACATGACAAGTGTGTTCCAGTATTCAAATTTAATTTCATAATTATTAACAAAGTCTGTCCCACCATTTATACCTATAATTTTTTGCATATTTTAGATACAATCTTGCGTACATTGTGTTTTATTTACTCGGAATAAATACAATAATCCCATGGAGTTTTTTCATGACTGCTGAGGACGTAAGTGACGTTTCTTTGTTTTTTTTTTCACCTGCATGTGGAATATTATTATCAGTTTCTTATAACGTATAACATGTTTCTTTCAGTATTGGATGTATAAATTTAGAGAAATTCATGATAACTCGACAAATCTCACTCATACATATGCAGAATTGCTTGAGCAGAAAACAGATCTTCAAGCTAGTTTTACTTCTTATTTAAGTGTAGCCAGCGCATTGCCAAATACTCTGTTTTTAATATTAAATGCATTTATTAGTAGGAGGTAAGTGAAGAATCATTTGTTAAGAAATAACAGACAAGTATACGTTTTCAAAAATGTATGCCACACATTTATTCATAAGAGTGACTCAAAATTTCTTATCTTCTTTTTGCGACTAAATTCATCTTTGAATAATTGAGAGTCCCAGGCTACGTTCGGGAAGCTATCGGCGCTATTATGTCATTCCATCTTTATTGTTAATTAGATGAAAAACAAGGAAAAAACAGCGATAATAGCGCTGATAATCCCCGAACACAGTCCTATACAAGGGAATATTTTACATATTTTATGCAAAAAAAAACATTACCATTTCAATTCTTTTATATTACATAGAAAAATCAGGAAAGTGATTAATAAAATCACGTATCAGAAAGATGGAAGCGATATTTAAAGTCTCTAAATTTCCAGAGTCTCTTTAACTGTAAGAATGGTGGGTTCTCAATGTATAATATTGCTGCTCTTCATCGTGACGACCGTATTTGTCGAGATGAAAACTGACAAATGTAAGCCAGCAAGTTATTTCGTCGATACGTCCACGTTCGCGTAATAATTAGAATTACTTTTACCGCTTCAGAAATAAAAACTAACGATTGTTTCCAGGGCAAAATACATTCCTAATAATTACGTTGACGACAGTTGCGCTTGTAAATGGTGCGTATTATATGCTATTAAATAACGAGGATATGCCAGTAATTTGAAGAGGCAACAATAATATAAATATTCTAGCTGCGAGCGCGATCTTTGGCGGGAGCCTAATGGGTATAGTGGGCAAGTTTTCGCCAGAGTACATAACGGCCATGTCCGGCGGGCAAGCCCTCGGCGGAATAGTTACGGCCATAGCGGAGATATGCTCCTTGTGGATCGGTGCCAGCCCGGTGCTTTCCGGCTTAGTCTATTTCATTATCGGCGACACTATGCTGCTAATGTCGCTGATCGCGTATGTCCTTTTGGAGCGAGCGGTGAGTCAATTTCGTTTACCTCGGAATTAACTTATCATCTTACTGCGTTTCCGTCAATCCGGATCAGTGCGGGTGTCACATGCAAAACAATGAGATCATCAGACACACTTATTGTCCCGCTGTCACGATGATGCATGCGGCGCAAGTGTTTTACAAATGTATGATAAGCTACTTATGATAATAATCAAAATATTATACACATTCCACAACGTGTTACACGTATGATCTGTTGGAGAGAGAGATTACACATGACTCATTTAATATGGCTTTTAAATGGCTTCCAAAAGCATTCCTGACCTCTCGCACGTTTCTTTTCACAGAGCCAATTTCGTTAATTAGATTATAAACAAGAGGCTCAGTTTGGGAGTCGGTGCTCTACAGCGTTCTTCTTCCTTTTACAGCCATTCTTCAGGCATCACACGGTAGAGAAAGTACCTGAATTAGATTCTGATTATTCCATAAATGGGGAAGTCAGCTTCTCGACGGGGGGTCCGAGCGTGTCCTACACGCGGATTGCAAAGAGGATCTGGCATTACGGCGTCAGCTTATTCTTAATATTTTTCGTAACGCTGGCTATATACCCGGCGGTCACCGTGCTGGTGGAGAGCGAATACAAGGGCAAAGGCTACGCATGGAACGGTAATCTCGAATCCTCATACATATATTCAATATGCTTTGTAGATCTCAATGAATTTGTGAACATAAATATGAAACGACTTTCCAGACATATACTTTGTACCTGTGGTTACGTACCTTATCTTCAGTGCGGGCGATTATGCGGGAAGAGTGTTATGCGGTGTTCTTCAATGGGTGAGAATCTTAGTTTTTACGATTTGCAAACACTCGTTTATGCGATGCTTATCGGGTTTTTATCATTACAGCCGAAAGGCAGGCCGTGGCTCGTGATGTTTTTGAGCGTCGCTAGATGTATTTTTATACCTGCGCTCCTGTTTTGCAACGCGCAACCGAGGCATCATCTACCCGTTTACATTCACAGTGATATATATTACATCCTAATAACCGTTGCGTTCGCCATCACCAATGGCTATCTCTGTAATTTAACGTTCATTCTCGCGCCCACGTAAGTATATTTTCAACAAATAAAACTCGGTTGACCGCAAGAGATTGCTCCTTACAATCGTATGCATTTACTTTACAGAGTCGTAGACAGTCAGGAAAAGGAAATTGCGTCTGCGATGATGGGCGCTTTCTTGGGTATAGGATTGGCATCTGGCGCCACGCTCAGTTTATACATGGTGAAGGCTCTTTAATGTTCAGTCCCTTTAACTGTAGACGAATGTAAATTAATGACATGACCTCACTGCCCTTTGTACAGAATTAAGGAGCGAGAGTATTTTATGATTATTAGCTTTTAAATGTGTAATAACGGTTAGTATAAATGAGATCGAGCTCTCGGTAAAACATTGCAGTTACGATTTTTTTCCGTGAAGAACTTTCTCGGCGCTGATTTCTGCAGTGTTTTATTGAAAATCTGAACGGTTCTACATTAGAAATATAATTTTTATGACTGTTTTTTAATTCATCTGTTTACTACTGGTCCCTTCCACTTAGCGACACAAGCGTCTTTTTTCAACATCCAGTGTCGACAAAGATAGAGCATAACGCTAAACAGAAGGCACCATACAATTGCATGGTGCAATTTCGTATTAACGTATTTGACTGTACAAGACATACTAATTGACGAGATTACAAATTAAATTACGAGATTAAAATTTGTCAAATTATTAGAGACAATGTTGAAGTTATGCATAAATTTTATTCCTAGAGATTTATATATAATTTATGATACATTTATTATCTTAGGATAAAATGTATGTAACTACAAATGTTTACATTTACATATGACATCACAGAAACAAGTATACTTACGAATTATTTGAGACTCTGATATCATTGTACATTGTAAATTATGTACATTTACTTTTAAATATAGCATCTAATTTAGAAAAAAAAAGTACAGTAATTGAAGCGAAAAATAGAAGAGATATACATACAATAAGTAAAGATTATAATAGTAGTCTCGTTACAAATAGATATATAAACAATTTTATGTATGTTAATAAATAAAATACTCAATGACATAGCCGTCGTCGTTTATTTTGTAAAATAATCTTAAAAACATATAAAGAAATTATTATGATAAATAAGTTACGATTTAGAGATATTATTATTATATCAAAGTTTTAAGCAGATGCAAGTGACAAATTTACTATTTGGAAAAGCATTAGTGTTTAAGTTTTATTTTTCTTTTTCTGAACTTTGTATAATTTACTTTTAAGCTGGAAAACTTTGTCAATCAATATAATTACATGTCTACATACAAAACCAAATCTTTTCCAAGTTACAGCAATATCTAGTTCCCTTGTGAAACAAAATCTGATAACAGAAGTTACAGTTTCATATACTACAAGATGGCAAGCTCGAAAATATATATATATAACTATTAGATTAATCTACTAGATTAATTTTTATAATGATTTGTAACAACAAATTTGCTGTGCAAGGGTGTGTCAGCGTAATGCTTATAGACTGTGATACAATTTAAATTATATATATATCATAGATATACATTATAAATATTTTTTTACGTGAATAGTGAGTGGTTTTCGCGATGTCAAAATATTAAATTGATATCAAAATGATGAACTAATTCAAGAAACCATAAACATAAATAAAAAACAAACATAAAAAAATGGCGCTCACTTATTGGAGCTCGCACGTGCCTCATGATCGACGGTACTGTCGTTCCTTGTCGGTGAGAGGGACAAACACCACGCCTATCAGGGATCGCTGCTTGATCTTGCCGTCCAGAGTCTTGTCGATTTGCATTAGGGTTTGATCCGAATTCTCTGGACCCATGGGCACTATTAAACGTCCGCCAGGTGCCAATTGATCTATCAACTGACAGAAGACGATAAATATCGTAGCGTTCGTCCTGGGCATAATGTTACGGGAGTAATTCCGAGCGATTTTTCTTACCGGTTGCGGCATATCTTTGGCGGCCGCTCCCACGTGAATAGCGTCGTACGGTCCACGACTGGGATATCCCAATCTCCCGTCACCAACTGAGAAAGGGCAATCACGAAAATCATTTCATTAAATCACTAATCATCACATGGAGAAATTCGTGACACGTCGAACAGTACATGTGTTTATTTGAAAGTACATATAGACGTTTGCACTCACCAACCAATTCCACGCGTCCGTCGGTCAAAAGTTCCGGATGGTCGTGCCGGATGTTCTCTTCGGCCATCGCTCGAAGCTCTGGAATGTGATCGATTCCAACGGCGACCCCCTGTGGTCCCATCATCAGGGCCATGCATGCTGTCAAGTATCCGGATCCAGAGCCAACGTCCAGCGCCCTTGTGCCGTTATGCAGCTTTTCTTCAAGCAATTCCAGGGCATACGCGTGCTAAAGAATTTCCGTTTGTCTTCCAACTTGTAATTTCCTTTTCAGTGTGTTTTTTTTTTTTTTTTAATCAGTGCGTATACATCGATTTAATTACTATCTCAGCAGTAAGTTGCTTTTACTCTTAAACGATTGAACGAGACTCTGTTGCGAGCTATCTTTTTATCTCACAATGTGAAACCCGAGTATTGACTTGCAGACATTACATGACATTGACGGCTTTCGTACACGTGGGGAAAAGAATACATTGTATTATATACCATGTGGGGAGCGCTGATGGTGACGCCGTAGCCGATCCCTTGTGGTGCGTCTATGTAGGCATGGCTGGGATGAGTGTATTTTCCTCTGTCCACAGAACTCATTACGTCAAACACTCCGTCAGATTTGATCACCCTCGAGCCTGAAATCATTTTACCACGCAATATGTATCGCTTTCACTGAATGGCATAAAACACAAACAATAATAAGTGAGAATGCAAAAAATAAAGAATTTAAATTTTTACCACGCTAATATATATGTATCGTAATTTCCACTGAATAACATGAATCGTAAACTGAATCGTAAACAATAGGTGAGAATGCAAAAAAAAATAAGGAATTTAATTTTTTTTACGTTAATTTCTTATATACATTCCAGCTGTTGCACATAGGCTGCATTTGAGAAATATGCTATATTACGTGTCATTTCGACCTTGTTTTACGCCCAATAAACGATAAAGATAAAATGATACAATACGGCATGCTCCTCGAAAACGCGTGTAAACATGCGCATTTATTTTCCTCAAACACTAAAAAAATTGCTCTAAATTCAAACGCAAAAAACGCGAAAGGGCAACAGCTGTCCATTTTTGTGAATCTAATCTCACGACCTGGGCTGTAAATCAGATTGTAAATACATATTGCATAAACTGCGTTGCAATTCCAGATCAATCTCTCCCGAGACGGGGAGAGGCAGCGTGCGGCGGTCTCCGACAGAGGGGGGGGGGAGAGGATGGGGGGGCGCGCCGATGACACAACATTGCATAACCCGCGCGTATATCGTATCACTTACGCCGCAGATGCTGTACGAGCTCCTGATTGTTCCTGCCACGATAACGCCCGTACGTGGCCATGTCGCGGGCGATCGCGACGGGCGACAGGATCGCGAGCGTCGCGCAAAGGCACTCGACGATCCGAATCTTGGAGAGATGCGTGGCGGCCGGCGTGTCGGGAGCGACAGGTGGAGGCCGCGGGCGACCTGTCGACCACGTTGCGAGAACTCGGCACTCGGCGACTCCCGGAGCGGTGCGCGTCCACGACGCGCGTTATAATCCGATCCGAGGAATTGTCAACACCCAACGATCGTTCCGCTTCCTTTCTCGCTTCGGATTTTAGCGGAACGCCGATGCGATTTTACGCATCAGCTCCGAGTCGCCTCCCGTCGCCTCTCGTGAGCGCCGACGACGATCGAAACGTCGCCGATTCGGAACTGGACGGTGGACCGACGCTCGCCGCGGATTCCGGGACAGCCGGCGCTGTTGAGCAATAATCGCTGGCTCGCACGCTCGCGACCTTCGTCCCGTCCCGGCGTTGCTGTTGCAGAAACGTTCGCGCGCGAAACGTCACGCTGCGCACGTCTCGCGCTTTTAAAAATAGACGAAGGGGGGCCGCGCCACGCCGCCAGTCGACCGCGCCGCGCGGGTACACTCCCTCGTCGTACGCAAGCGGCCCGAGAGGCGAACCCCGATTGGTGGACGCTTCCGCGGATCGATCGCCCGCGAGTTTCGCTTGGAATTCGAGAATCGCGACGGTGCGCTCGATCGCGCGCGGCTGGCTCTCTTCACTTTAATAATCCGCATATACGATAAAGAAACGTATAGAACTCGAACGTTTTAGTTTTTACCGCAATAAAGTTGGAAGTTTACGTTCAAGTAGAAAGATAATTTATTTCTCTCTTATAATATGGTTTTTCTTAAAAGATACTCGTTCATATAAATAAGTGCAATCCTTTAACACAAAAAAGTCGAAATTGATGATACAATACGAGCAGTTAGAAATACATAAATAAGGTGTTCCTGCACCAAGCGACAAAACTATAAGTTTAAGATAATGTAAAACTGTATTTTACCCCGTTACATTATTAAACATTTGTGTCCTTATTGTTAATTTCATTCCTTTTAATTCTTCCCCATATTTTAACGGAAGTTTCAGAATCAAGACATTTATGGAACAAAAATATTAGTATTACATGATAACAGACCGTGATAACGCGATAGCATCAAGCGATCACGTATATATGCAGCCGCGACTGCAATATGTTAATTTGACGGACGAAATGAAACGGGTGGGAAGGAATTAAGCGTCAGGGTATGTACAAAATATATATATAGTTTATTGATATATCCCCAATTGTGAAGACGACGTGTATACTCCATTATCTACGCATGCGTGAAAACAATTAGTTCGTGGATACAAAAATTTTGACTAGTTAAACAAATTCGGGTTCGTTACGCGCTCGATTTTTAATCGTCCTCAGTTTCGTCAATTTTGCGGTGTTTTTTTTTTCTTTCCCGCCCGCGTGACACCTCACCTTAATGGCTCTAATTACGTAATTGAGTGGTGGGATCCGTGAGAGGAACGTAAGAGACTTGCATCAGTTTCTTCTTCGTGATCGCGCCGTCCGCGCTCTTGTCCACCTGCAGCAGGTCTTGGAACCTTTGCAGGCCTTCTATGGCCACGACCGGGCAGATCAGTCGGCCTCCGGGAGCCAGTTGGTCTATCAACTGCAAGAGTCGAGCATCGCTTTATCCATCGCGTGTATCGCAATCTACACTGAGAAAAGAAGTCTGGTAATAGCAGCCCAATGTAATTTTTTTAGCATATATCGGTGCAACATTAAGTAAATATTATCAAACATAATAATAGTGACCTAACCAGCCGTTTGGTATAACAATTATCAAATATTATCAATATTTGCAAAAGTAAAATTAGAATTTTAATTATATTAACCGAATATTTGTTTGCAACTATCTCACCGAAGCTTCGTAATCGTTATCTAGGCTCGATTATTACTACTAGACTTTTTTCTCTCAGTGTAACATCTAATTCTTTTTTCTTTCCTGGACTGCGTTACAAGGGCCGCCCCTTGATCTGTGCTTACCGTCTGCGGTAAAGCTTCGGCCGCTGCTCCAACGTGTATAGCGTTGTAAGGTCCGTCAGCAGGGTGTCCCAATCTGCCGTCTCCCACTAGGCGCATTCATAATGACCTGTCGTTAGTCGGCAGTTCTTTATCTTTTACCTTTACAGCAAAGCCACACAGTCGGTGGACAGTGTTCCGTTCGACTCTTCACGGCAACGTACATACCTACTCCACGTGGATGGATCACGAGTATTTTTTTATTCGGACTATGCAATACATGTGATACTTCATGAACGTTTTTTTTTCTCTCTCTCGTCTCGTGCGACGAGATTTTCTTTTTTCTTTTTTTTTTTGTTTGTTTACACGGAGTTTCATGACAATGAGACGTGAAGGAATGGACGTAACATTGACGAGAGAAGGAGCTTCGACTGTCGTTGAGTGAGACGGGACCGGTCAGGGGGAACGGGGGGATTCTAAAACGTTTAAAACGAGAGCACCCGGCCAGCTTACCCACGAACTTGATGCGGTCCTCCTTGAGGAAGTGCGGATTGTCCTCGCGCACGTTCCTGGTGGAGATCTCTATGAGCTCGGGGATATGCTCGATGCCTATCACGCGCCCCCGCGAGCCCACCATGAACGCCATGCAGGCGGACAGATAGCCCGAGCCCGAGCCGACGTCGAGTGCCTTGGCGCCGTCGGCGAGCTGATCGGAGAGGATGGACAGCGCGTACGCGTGCTGCAAAAGAGAGATCGGCGTGACTTATCGGACCCCATCACCGAGCGGAGTTGAATTTCAAGAAATGTATATTATATCTACAGTGACAATTATCTGCGCGACGCGTCAATATTGTTGCGCGGAAAGTCTTCAGTCGTCAAGCCAAATATGTTTAACATAAATAACGTAAAAATAAGATAAGAAGGTTACTCGGCGATAGCCCCATTTCAAACCGCGCGTTCCTTACAATTGTTTCCATCAACTTCATGTACGTATATACATATAGACGTTCGTTTATAATATTCAAGTGTATTGATTTTTATCGTAACAAATTGTTAAGATATCCGCGCCAAGCAGCGCTAAACGAAAAATTTGCTCGCTAGAGTTCTACGTTTACCATGAAATCAAGCAGATAATTAAAATCAATAGTTTAAATTACTGCTTTCGCATGAAGATTTATATGTTTCACGGCTGTGCAAATGTAGTTTCTGTATCCATACTGTATAATACTTGACGTAAAAACACCACGGCAAGATGATCCATACAAATTTATAATCGCAATACAAACATCTGTTTCGCAGAACAGAAAATAGATGAGGCGTACATACACACACTTACCATGTGCGGCGCACTGATGGTCACGTTGTAGCCGATTCTTCTGGGACGATCGAGATAAGGGTCCGGTTCGTGGCAGTATTTCGCTCTGTCAACAGCGAGCATGGCGGCTTCTGCCCGGTCCGTTGCCAGTATGCCAGCATCTGCGAATAATCTGTCCCTATAATTGCCGTACAAAGCCAATTGCGTGACTGTAACTAATCGCGGTTGGGCGCTCCGGCGTAAATGAAATTTAAGCTGCGACAACCAAAAGGCCGTCCTGCTCCCGGAGGCGTTTCGCGTCTCCCGCGACGAGCGAGGACGCAAAGGGTCATTTACCTTTCAGCTTCGTCACCATCTCTTGGTTCGTAGTGCCGTTGCAGTGCCATGCCATGCTTCGCGGACTGTCGACCCACCGCGCGATCCACCGGGGAGGGCAGTCTCGTAGCGCAGCCGAGAGGACCTGCTTTCGCATAAAACGAGACACACACAGATGATCGCGAATGACAACAGAGACGACGACGACGACGACGACGACGCATGACAACGCTCGCCGACCGATCGATCTAATTCAGGTCGCCTTAACCTCTGGCGATAATTAACGATCGACGGGACGGTGTGTTTGACAAGCGGCTGATAAAAACGAGCGCACCTTGAAAGCTTCAGGGGAGCCTCATTTGTCGCGGAACGTCCTCATTCCTCTGATTCCTCCCGTACGCGTGCCTAATATGGCCGTGGCGTGATGACACACAGGTAGAGCGACCTTAAGGGAGTACCGCTGGTGGGGGGACGAGCAGCGGGAGTAGGGAGGGGGGAGGGAGACGAACAGCTGATGCGGTGACTATCGATCGCCTCGTGGCGCGAGACAGGAGCGCGGATTTAAATCTACTCGAGTACGCGTAAAACTTCGACATGAAAAATTCTACAACTGTAAAAATGTTAACGTGAAGCATCGCATAAATTATTGACGCCAGCTTTCTCAATTCGATCTAAAGATCGCAAGAAAACAGCGAAGGTAGAGAATTAGGAATAGTTTTAAATGCAATTTCAAAAAGCTACACAGTCATTTTATTGACTGGATAAAATCTTAATTTAAGATCCAACTTAAGACAATTTTAATAAGTACAAGGTTGGACTATTCATAGCCCGATAGATGATTTAAAAATATAAAATCTTATACTTAAGATCGTCTCGAGTCGAATTTTAGCAAGCGTCAAAATTTCACTCAATGAGATGACGGCACTGCTTCTCGAGATCTTTAGAAAGTTTAGAACGAACTTAAATATAGTGGTCAAACTTATAAATATCCTCCTCGGACGTAACTTCAATCGGTTATTCGCGCGCAGACTCATTCGACAACAATATTCGAGAATTTCCGTTTCTTCAACTTGACGCTTCGAACATATGATTAGCCAATTTTGTACTTTGACGCGCGTCGAACGCGATGCACAGGATTTGAATTCAAAGATGTCTCGGTGGATTTCTGGAATCGGCTTTTCTTTAATAAGGAAAATAAAAAAAAGGAAATTCTAAAAAGGGAATCGTTTCTGAACGGAACGAGCAGAACTCGAATACGACTTTGGGACACCTCGACGTTAAAAAAAATCACATTATCGTGCGACAAATTGTGTACAAGAAATGTAAGCGCCAGTTTTCCGCGTCGTAATTATAGCGCGCTGCGAGTCGTAATTTTATCAATTAATCACAAATCGCGCCGTTGGACAGCGATGGTAAATTAACTCTCTTCCGTAACCCAGCGCGAGATGCAACGGCAGTAAATCATTGCAATACATTCTCACACGACACGATGATTTAGAATGAGAGACGCGAGATAAAGGAAACTGTATTCCGCTCGAACCGGCGCGGCGAACCTGTGCAAAAACCTCTGCGCAAAAAAAAAAGTTTTACGTCATGATAGCTTGACGTTAAGCATATATGACGTGCCAACAATGGTATCTTGATATCTTTAAAAAGGACTTTTTAATTTACACGATTCGATGTCAATTTCGATCTTGTCTTTCACATTCGCATGTAAACTATAAATACTAAAAATAAAATTATATATGTTCTATTGTATTATAAAAAGAATATTATAAAAAGAATTTGAAGTTTAGATCAAGGAACAAATTTTAAACCTCAAGTATGTACCTCAAGAAGTTACAGTCATTTCATTATATTGAAAATTTTAATACTGTAAAAATTTAAAATGTGAAGTATAAGATCGGAATTATAGTCCCATATAGACTTACGATAAAATTGTATTAAAGATCGTTCTAAGATCTAAAAATAAAATGATTGTGCGTTATGGCGCAAGAAGCGAAAATTTATCAAGATTCACATATATATGCTTGTACACATATCTTTGGCGTATTCGGGGCTTTGATATTTACAAAGCTAAGATACGGTTATCGATTCTATCAGAGTCTAATAGACTTCTTTAAGTCGATGATGGATCCGATAAAGTGGAATGTTTGCCGTGTACACAGAATATTGTGTGCTTATTATTTACGCGATTTCATTAACGAGTGACAACGAGATAAGGATACATGCCCCTTCCTGACAAGAATTTCCGCGTGAATAGCGATCGCTATAAATCGAATTACGGCTCGTACGCGGGTAGAGTGCGAAACGGGCTGCGTGTACCAATGCATTGGTACTCCGCGAATTTAATTTCTCGCCTATCCCTGGCTCGAGGCCGATAAATAATCGCGAAACTGCCGGTGCGGTCGGGTCCGTTTAGAAAAACGTGCGATGGAGAAGCGTGAGAAACCGCCGGAGGAGCCGGGGAAGTTGAGGCAGTTCCTTGCCGCGGTAGTCGGTAAGTTCGAGAGGAGAGAAAGCCCCTTCTCGGAGGCTCTTCCTCGAGGAACAGAAGAGATATGCGTGACGGCTTCAATTAAACGGTGCGAGATCCCCGTAATCGGTAAAGGAGAGAAACTTCCTTCGTGGTGGTCCTCCGATAGATGCGAACAACCCTTAAAAGACAGAAGAATTATAAAGAGGACGCGCGAAAATAAAATCGTGTCTGCATTTTTAAGCGATTGATATTTTAAGCGGTGTGATGCAAGTGATTGTTCTAAATAAATTAGATTATTCGTAGAATTTATCGGCGTTATGTCAATGATACTAACAAAGTGACACTTAATAAAAAAATTATAATATAATAGGAATATGTGCCTGATATATTAAGAAGTCTTTGTTTGAGCAACATCACTTTTTCATCTATAGAAATTCCGCGATATGTATTTGCAGTAAATCAGCTGGCGCTGTCCTATGGGATCGTGATGGGATGGCCGTCGCCGTCGGCTCCGCAGCTGCAAAGTCCTTCGTCACCCGTGGGGGATGAGCCCATGACGGACGCCGGCGTGTCCTGGCTGACTGGCATTTTGTGCCTGAGCGGCACCGCCATGACCGTGGTGATGTCGGTGATACCGGTGGACAAGTTTAGCCGGAAGAGATTCTGCTACGTGTTAACGTTGCCGATAATAATCGCCTGGCTGCTGATCACGTTCGCCACCGATCACACGTACATCTACGTGTCGCGGGCCCTGACCGGCATTGCTGGCGGCTGCACGTTCGTCCTCCTGCCGAGCTACGTGTCGGAAATTTCGTCCGACAGCATCCGCGGGATGTTGGCGACTATCCTGGTATTTTCCGTGAACTTCGGAATACTGGTGGCTTACATCCTGGGTGGCGTAATGTCCTTCCGCGCCCTACCCGTGGCCGTTATAGCGTTAATTGTTTTGTTCCTCATCACCTTCATCTTCCTGCCGGAGTCGCCGGTCTACCTGGTGCGGCAAAATCGTATGCACGAAGCGATTAGGTAAATAAAGGAACGAAGAAAGAAATATTCTCCTTAAAAGCGTTAAACACGAAGGAACGTTGCAATTTGCATTTTCTAGATCATTGAAGTGGTTGAAAGCTGGGAACAGTCAGGCAGCGGAACGTGAGCTGTCGCACATACAGTTGCAAATCAAGGAGACCGCGTCTATGAAATCCGCCAAGTATTCGGATTTGTTTAGAGACAGAGCGACGATCAAAGGACTGATAATCGTTCTGGGTTTGTACGTCGGCCAACAATTTTGCGGGATCTTTGCGATGGTAATTATCAGTGACGGAGATAACATGAACATTTAATGCACTAATTGCTATTATGATCCTTCAAGTTCGCTTTCTTGAAATCTACAAGTGGAACAGTAATTCAATGTATCGACGTTACGACAAAAGTTTTACGTAAAACGAGCTTACTTTTTATAAAACGTGAGTTTCCCCGATTTTTCCAGATCAGCAACACAGAGACTATCTTCAAAATGTCGGGCAGTTCGTTATCACCGAACGCGTCGTCCATCATCGTAGCGACCATGCAGATTCTCGGCTCGGTAGTGGCGATGTTCCTGGTGGAGCGTGCGGGCAGACGGCTCCTGATCCTCCTGTCCTGCGTGGGTATGTGCGTGTGCCACTGCGTAATAGGCACATTCTGTTACCTTCAGACCCTCCAATACGACGTGTCCGCCTATTCGTGGATACCGGTGGTGGCACTGTCCACCTTCATACTGGTATATTCCTTCGGTATGGGCAACGGACCCGTCGTGGTGATGTCCGAGATATTCAGCCGTGACGTGGCCAGCCTGGCCTCGGCCGTGTCTCTCATTGCCAGCTGGGGAAGCGCCTTCGTCATGACAAAGGGCTTCACCGATCTCGTCGCTCTGCTAGACATGCACGGCTGCTTCTACCTCCTCGCCACCTTCTGCGTGTCCAATTTCGTGTTCTACTTCATGCTGCTGCCGGAGACGAAAGGACGAAGGCGCGAGGACATTGTGGATGAACTTAATGGCGCGCGGTGTAAAAATAAGGACAGTGTTAAGCATGTCATTGGGACGGATTCAGTGCATGCGGCGTATGTGTGAAAGTGTTACTTCCAAGGGACTACGTCTCTCCGCGGGATCCGAACTAGAAATACTAACGAAAACTATTAATACTAGCGAAAACACTTTCATTATTTAAGTTCTTTTTGTTGACATTGTTCATCCTGTATATAGCTTTAGAAAGAAGTTTACGTGTTGTCGGTTTCTTAAGAATCACTTCCTTTACGCTGATATGTGCAATACTCGCAAGTTTTAGTCCTTACATTCCATTCATATCGTTACATTTATTCATTAATCAAAATTTAAAATAGTTGCTCAAGTGTTATGCTTAAAAGTATTACGCTTTATTAAAAAATATGACTCAATGTATTGCGAAAACAAAATGATTAATTAAATATAATAATTAAATATATTAAAATCATTTTGTTTAGATAAAAAGGAGACGAGTTTCGCGTCATTTACTTTAACTGGTTGAACTGTTGCCTGAAATTTTATTTTATTAACATGAAACTACTTATCGCGGAAAATGCGTAAATTTTTGTAATCTCATATATTATCAGGCAAGTGTGTCTCATAGCACACAAAATGCTAATTTCAAGGATTGACGTGATATATGGCACGACAAATATGACAAAACTGATAATATTAACGATGTCAATAATATTCAAACGATGATATAAACGAGAATGTGTATAAATATTCACTAATTCGTTGGTTTTAATAACAAAATTATTATTATAGATAAGAACAAAGATTGTATAAAAAGATATGTAGATATTTTACAATAATTTGCTCTAAGTAATGCTGAAAATTAATACATTAATTATATATTAAATAATATTATGTTAATAAAAATTAATTAATATTAATTATGATAGAACCATAATTTTTATATAAAATAGAATTTTTTATTTACACTTATATCAATGTGTGTATTTATTTAGAAATACACACATTTAAGTAGATGACACGATATTCCTATTTACATACTTCTGCAGTAATATATGTATAAACAAGGACTCTAAAGTTATAATATAAATGCGAACTTATGACGACTCCATAAGTATTACTAATTTAATGATGTTTAATTGTCCATGCATAATCAAAAAATACCTTAGATAAAAATCAAAGGATAGAGGATTTTCTCACTTTCCACAAATAAATTATCAATCGTCAGTCGTTCTTTTGCGCACGTTTTTGTTACCGATCTTTCTCTTTTTAAAAGTAGTGGCCGCTCCTTCGTCGTCACTATCACCCGTACTAATTTGCGTAATAGTTTTTTCTTTAAAAGTCCTCTGTAGTGGCGGTGGTTCTGCCTTCGTAAACGTGGGTAGCTGTATCTGCTTCTGCTGCTTTGGCAACTGTAGATCCACTGGTTTCTTGTTGCTGAAACATCAAATGTTTTTGTATTTATCTTGAGATTCTATGAGAAAACAATGTAGGAAATTAATTAATCCTCGAGTCTCATATATTATATTATCAAATAATTGATCGGCCAATAGAACAATTAATATATAGCTCAATTCCTGCAGCATTTTTAATCGTATGTTAAAATATACAAATGTTCTCTAATATACGCATCGCCTGCCCCCCCCCCTCACCCCTCGAGAATTAATATTAAGAGCAAAGATTTGTCGCAAAGAATTGCCGCGCGATAAATCTTCGCGAATATCTTAATCCATCTTGGCTACCGGAATAGTAGAGCGCGTTAAAATATTTACCTTGTCTCCACGACTTGCCAGGATCCGTAAGGCTGCGGTCTCTCGGGCACACTGTAGTCTCGCCGGTAAGGTCGTTCTTCTTCAAATGCCTCTTTCTTTATTTCCGCGCTTTCACCGTCATCTTGGGCGTCGTCGTTTTCAACGGGTCGTTTCCTCAACTCTCTCATCTTCTCCCTCTCGACGTTGGCCCGCTGCTCCTCGAGAATATCCGCCTTCTCGATAGCTTCCTCCTTATCCAATTGTTCCATGAGCTCTTTCTGGAGCAATTCCTCCTTCGCCTCCTCTTCTTGCTCCGCGAAAGTCATGTAACCCTCCTCCGGCGGCTCCCACATCGACTCTAAGGTGTATCAAATAATATTTATGAAATGCTATGACAGGCTAAGACAGGTTTCAGAATTCAAGCAGAATTCATAATATACAAAATAGTAACTTTAGGGGAAAAAAACGAGGCAAAGACTAAGCAACTTAGAATTTAATATCACGTTGGTGAGAAATAAAGCAAATAAATATAATAACAAATTCGTAATCATAATTTATCGACATTTCACAGAGAAATTTAAAAATTTTATTTTTTAAATGGTATTTAAGATACACATAGTTTAAATATAAAAGATAGAAAAGTAATTATGTTAATTATAAATAATAAATTAGTAAAAGGCTAGACATATAGAAATTACAATGTATAAATCTTAAAAAGTAAATACAAAAATTGCAATTGAGATGAGTATAGGAAAAAAACGGAATGCCAACATAGTTACTGTCTGAAGGAACGAAAGGTACGAAAGAAGATGTAGAAGTAAGAAAAGGCAGACGAGCAAAAAGATAAAAAAGTTCGACAAAGGTACACCCACCGTTCGTTTCAATGTGCCAATAGTAAGTGTATCCTTCGGGACTGCGGGCCTCGTACCACAGTTTTCTGACGGGTGCGGTCAGACGATCATCCTCCTGGGTCTTCTTCCCCTTTCCCCTCACCTTGCCCGACTTACTCTTCCCCGGAGTCCTGTTCTCGCCGCCGTGCTGCTGGACTCGCGGAAACGACGGCGCGCCCTTTGACAAAGTTGCCGGGTCACAAGGATCCACTTTCGGCGAGAACTGGAAAAGTTTCAGTTGGAAAGTCGCTTCGCATTGATAGAAGACTACGTTCTAGTTTTCTTGGGAAATAACGGAGGACGTGTGTAATCAAAGGTGCCGCAAGCAAACCGACTCCTACTCCGAATCTTATAAATAAACATGGCGAATGTTTGTTTAATCGTTTCGATCATGAAATAATTAGAGAGATCGATTTGAACCTACGTACCTTTTCGCTATTACTACTTTTGAATCTTGGTACTGTCTCTGGAGCGGCTGACGGGATACGGTTGCAATTTTGAGGCGTCTAGAAATACACATATTACATCACACACATTATATAAACTAAATAAAATGAAAATGCACTGTAAATATAAATATATAGAAAATATATAGAAAATAATAATATAAATGTATATAAAATAAAAATGATAATAGCTTAGATTATTAAATTAAATTTATTAAATTTATTAGATTTATTAAATTTCGTTGTTTTAACGTATAGAAAGAAAATTATAGTCGTTCGATTTTTGCGCGGATCTTCGAAATATTACATCTAATATTATTCGACTTTTCTCAACGAATCTAAAATTAGGCCTTTAATTTAAAGATTAATTTTAAATACACTCACTTCTTTTGTTTCTATCCTGTTCAGTTTCTCTTTAATCATTCTCTCAGCAGTCATATCTCGCGTGTTATTCTCAACATCCTTCAAGTACGCAGCCATAGCCGCCTGCACGAAAAAAAAAAAATGATTACTTTACCATCAGTATTTTCATGTCTATAATTAACGTTGACGAATACATACATTTTCCATCTTCTTGATGTCATCCTCGAATTTTTTATTCTGTTTCGCCTGTTTGGCGCTATTCTTGTGGATCTCCTTGAGCCGCTTGCTGACATTTTCCTTGTGCTTCTTGCCGCCCTCGTGGAAGTCAATACTCGGTTTATTATCGGCGATCCAGCACTTGCAGAAGTCGCAGAACTTGCGGCCTTGGGACTTCCAATAATCCGCCCTGTAATCCGTTATCACAATCTTGAGGTGACATCGCATAAGTATTTACGGCATCGTGCGGGATCGATGCATCGACTTGCATGTGATTTGAAATATAGTTATAAATACAGTGTTCCTCTCGTGTCTCAAATTTGTAAAACTATAGCCACGTTCTTAGCTTCCTATGAAGTACCTAAAAAAGTGTCTCATTGTGTAATCGCGCTGTATATATAAGATTTGTATTTTTGTAAATCCCGAACTAAAATGCACGCGGCTCGGAATAGTCGAAAAAGTTCTATTCTTGACGGCATCGATCGGCAGAGTGAATAATTCAGCCGATTGCGGTTCGCGCTGTCTTCCCGGAGCAATTATTGGAGAAAATGCGGACGATGTTGCCCGTGGCCTAGGAGAAATGTTTTCTCCCGTTCGGGATGAGGACAAATTAGTTGGCAATTAGTCTCCGACCTACGCAGCCTTGAGCATCATTCGACCTTCGTATTACGTCTCGGTTGCGACTAAAGGACTCCCACAGAGCTCAATGGGGGGGCTCGAGAAATTGTCGAGTAGGTATAATTGCGAGATGGAAAATAAAAAAAAAACCCCCACGTGTTCCTGGAATTTCACACCTATTATCTTGTTCTCGTGATTTAAATTTGACAACAATGGAAATAAGACAAATGAGAGCAGAGCGCGATAAAATTTGGATAAAATCGCGATTTAGGATCATAAATTTAAAACTCGAATGCTTACTTTTCATCTCATAAATATTACATATTTCATATGTTCAGAAAAACTTTTGCGCTACCATCACTTACATCGCATTCAATGTGCAAATAATTAATTCCAGTTGAAAATTTCGTAGCTGAACGTACGTCGAACGTATTTCTTGGAGAGACGAAGCTCCAATTAGGAGCTGCCAATTAGAAGCGGAACCATGTCTAATTATTACCCGGAGGAAGAATTCAGGTCGGGAAATGGGCTCGGTGATTTTGCCAAGCGTGGACAAGATGCGAGCGCGAATATTTTTAGATGGAAATCAATTTAATCGTGACAATTCGCTTATATTCAGCTAGCCGAACGATGGCTGTGACGAATAAATTGGATTATATAGATAGACACCAATTTACATCTTTCGAAGGATGTTTTATTTGAAGTTCTAATGAATATCAAACCTTTTTTAGATTTCTAAAATAAATTAGATTATATATAGGTAGACACCAATTTACATCTTTCGAAGGATGTTTTACTTGAAGTTCTATGAATATCAAACCTTTTTTAGATTTCTAAAATAATTGATATCGATCAATAAAATGATTAAACGTTTTAACTAATGGGAAACTATAGTTCAATTGTATTTTCTGTCTAAATGCAATTAATCGCCACAATTACATAAAAATTTTAAGACGGACCCGTCAATCGCAAATATTCACAAATATTTCACGCTGAAAGGAAACAAGTGTCGTTAGACAATAGATTTCCTGATTTCGTTAACTGGCGCCAATGAGCAATCTTCGGTGGCTAAGGCGAATCGATTCACCTCGATTGTTTCTTTTTGCCGAGTAACCCGACGAAGCCGCGAACAAAGTTTCAACCTGTTGCTGTGCCGAACTGTCTTGTCGCAGAAATTCGCTTTGACAATAAACGTATCTCACAATCAGTGGCGCCCGTTTCTATTCTAGATATGCCTCGCCGTGCTTTATTAACACTTTATCAACGTCTCTGGTAACCGGTGATGTTTTATGCAAGATTCAATTCAACTGCGACAAAGCGTAACAATAATGAAAACAGCATCAAAGTTGGAAAGAAGCGGCGTTCTTTGAAAAATAAACTTCTCTCGTACTTTCACGTCGGGAAATAATTAGTTTTATGCATTTTATTACGTCAATGAAAAAAGTGTGTTGTTTCTGTCCGTCGTACTTTGTATTAAATAAAGTTAGAAAATTGAGATTTCTTGAAAAGGGGATAACATTTTTCTCTATGGATGAAGAAGATATCGAAGCCCGCGGTGGGAATTTTGCAATCTGACAAAAGCTAGTAGAACGAAATTTTTTCGTAAATTCAGAATCTTTAAGAATGACGTTTATAACGTAAAAAAATTTTATATCAATTTTTTCTTCAAGTATATTTTAAAATATAATAATCGTATTTAAAAAAACTGATAATTTTAATATTGTGTAGATATAACTGTGACGAACTTTTGGTATCTATAGCATTTACGGGACGAACAAATAGACTATCATCTGAGACGGCTCAATGAATATTCATCGAAATACTGTGGGAATCTCAAGGATTAGTCTGGGGTGTAAATCGATTACAATGTTTCGTCACATAACATTGTCCAATTGGATTAACGGCAGTCGAACTCAAATCACGTATCCAATAATCTGTTCGAAACGAAGTGTACTTGCACGGATTTTGTACGATTGCACAAAGTTATTGCCATTAATATATGTGTCGCTATGTACTCAATATTATGTCATTATTTTTATTATGTTATAATTAAACAGAAATATATTTATAGTATGTGCTAATAAAAAAGAATTTTTTTAGAAAATCAGTGGCAATATAAGGGCAGAAATTCGAGTAATAAAAATCGTACACAGAGAGAATTTTTTTTTTTAATTTACCCTGCAAATCATGTTAATTATGGGACAATATAGTATTTAGGCAAATTTTACTGTGCACTACAATAAGATTTCGCAGTAAAATTTATTGTAGTGCACAGTAAAATTTACCTAAATACTATATTGTCTCACAATTAACATGATTTTCAGGGTAAATTTTAAAAGAAAATTCTCTCCGTGTAGTACTTTCAAATCGCGAGAACTAAATAAAGAAAAAAATCGTAGTTTAATTTTTATAAAAACATTTTGAAAGCAATATTTCAAACTTTCAGACTGTCTCGAGCAAAGATGAAAACGATCTTTCATCAACTTTATGCACTATCTCAAAGTTGAAGTTTCTCAATTCTGTACAATCTACTTGGAAATGATGCTTGGAGCAAAAATATCATTAAGGAAAAACCTCGACGGAAAACAAAATGTTCAGGATTTAAAATTTTCTTTTTTTTTTTAAATCGTACTAGGATTAATTTCCACAAAGTTACGTAAATGTATATTTCATCATTTTGATCGCTCGACTTGAAATGGCCTTTTAATTTTTTCGTTTAAAAAAATACACTTGTATTATTACACGATCTTGATGATCGTTAGTGATTCGTGATATCCCGAAGTTTAATTATAGAAACAGAACGGTGTTCTTAAGCGATTCCAAATGCCTGCAACATCGTGCGAAATAATCATAGATGAATTAGGGCAACGGTAGAGACGGTAGAGCATATGTGGGAGCAAGATTAAGCAAGATCAATAACATAAGATTTCAAAGCACACGGCCATTGGCCGGGTTCCAAAGTGGAAATATCCCTCCTTTGACGATGACCCTCCGTCATCCCCCTCGAGCCCGGCAAGTCCGCTGCATCTATCGTGCACCGTTAAGCCTTTGCGTGGTTGCCTTTGCTAGAGGCTGATGATGTACGCGCGAGTTGTCGAACTTATGTCACCGTAAAACCGCTGTCGCGCGCGTACAGAAAAGGCGTATGTTAGTGGCCGTATGCATTTGTCGCGTTTTGTTGCAGCAACAGGTCCCCGACTGCGTCCTGCAGCTGGTATAAATTAACGATTGTCAAAATGCGGTTGGAAATTTATCGACGTAGATCGTGCGGCGGATGCGCGGTTGTTGACGTCGTCGCGTCTCACAGCTCAAAAGATCTCTCGTACGAGACGCTGCGACTCGAGAAGCGCATGTTAATCTTGACATTTCATCAAAGACGCCCAGTTCCTTTCGCGAGAAATTCCACGCGAAAGTGGTCCGGGTTGTAAGTCTCACGAAACGAGGTCTTAAACGCGATCTCATCGCCGTGGATTGCTGTGGAGGACGAACCGGACCGCGACAACATATCATCCCGCGTCAAATTCAGCATTGCGACGTAAGCGAGATCGCCGCGGATAATCTCGTTATATATCTCGGCACGGATATATATGTTTGTGCACGCGAGGTACGCTAATGATGCGCGTCCGTAAGCAGCTCGCGGGGACCGCACGAGGCACCTATACTTCTGCACGCTATCTATAGAGCGACCGTCACTATTAATATGAGCTATTAATAGAGGCGGATCGCTCGTGGAACACACTTGGGCGCGATTTCTCGATGCGATTCCGCGTCCCTTCGGGGAATTGCGTCGCGTTACTATCCGCGACGGCCAAATGCGACAATGGAGAATTGGTGCCTGCCACTGGCCCCTCCTCCCGCTCCTCTCAACTCGCGCTTGGCAGACCGGTGCGTACGAGAGCCGTCGTTACACGGTTCATCATCTTAATGTGACGCGCTCGCATTTGCGTCCGCCCTTCCTTGTTTGCGTCGCGGCGAAATCGCGACCGCACACTCGGTCGCATTAAACATGCACCCCCTCATTCTTCCCTCCCACATTCTCGAGACACGAGGAGCAGAAATCTGCAGTTTCTCCTCACAAAGCCATTACATCGGCAAAATTTTCTTTGTTTATCTAGCGATTTTCTTTATCTTGCAAATTATAGAGGAACGTTACAGAAGAATGTTACGCTGGTAATAAATCAAGTGATAAATTTGGAAAATTTTCTCGCTGCTTTCCTTCCGCAGACAAACGATTACGTGCGCCCGACCGGCAACAACGTTGTTGCGTAAAGACAACAAAGCCGGTCTCTAAATATAATAAAATCACGGCTTTATTCTTGCCGGTCGTGTTAAAGTGAATTTATTGGCGATTATGTTGTGACGTTTCCGCGCCGGCCAACAACAATTTGGACCGAGGCACCGCAGTCGTTTATCGGGGCGAAAACAATGATTTTATATCCGACGTTACTCCGACGTGGCCGACTCGCCCTCGTGCATCGCGCCAACGCGATGCCGACAATGCAGAGATCGTGCCCTTGATTTCAGCTGCTGCGATGCACATTTACGGCCATTGTGCACAACTTGACGGCTATTTTAATGCGACGCGTTCTCCGTTACAAACGTATCGACGAGGTACATGGCGAATATCAGAATAGGTTGGATATTTTTTTCTTCCTGATATAAATCGCTCGCACTCGTTTACGTCCGTCAAACAGCGCGCAATAAAATCTGCTAATAAAAGTTACTAAGCGCGGCTATATTTTTATCTAAACAAACGTATCAAACTTCGCGAAATCCCGTCATCATTATCTCACGACATTTAGTGACACCGAGGGCAACATTTTAGCGAAAATAAGAGCGATATTTTTAAAATAAGAGCAATTTTTTTTAGAAGGTAATGATCCTTGAAAGACAAATAAAAGACATAAGAGTTAAATGGAAGCGAATATAATTAATTACTTGCTTAGTTACTTTCAAATGAGCAATCGAAACAATCGGTGGGAAAACAAATTGCTTGATCACCTTCGCGATTTTACGCTATACACGGTTCTCGTATGAACAAAAAGGAGGGACTTTTTCTTTCTTAATGCTCAGTACGATTTTGAAATCCACCTACGTTCGTATAATTCAAGAAGGCGAATTGCGCGCCGGTAAAAAACGCCGAGAAATTCGGAGCACGACAGCACGGTAGATTATGCAAATGACATCGGTATCGCAGAAAAAAGCAATTCTCCCGAATAACCCCAATAAATTTCGCTATTCGCCATCGTAATCGAGTTCCCTGTGTAAATTCCAACGAGTAAAAACTATATTTCATCTTATCTCGCGCGGAGTGATATGTAATCCGAAAGGAGACACGCTCGTATATCTCGTGTAAAACATTAGCCTAACACAGTATATTACTCTCCCGTCGCGCGTCGTGTGTAATTTGACAAACAGCACCTTAAGATAAAATCTGAAACTCGATCTCTTAATTTAATCCTGAAAAAAATTTCTCCCCGAGTAGAATTATAACACCGCAGAGAAAATCATCCGAAGATACGAACGTGTGTTTACTACATTTAGTTTTGTCATTCACAGAAATATAAAGAAGTTATTTATTAAGGTCACTTTTATTAAATCAAAACTGGGGGCGCTAAGTTTTGCGATGTTGCCGGAAGCGCGAGCCTGAGCAGATCAAAACCCACGCGCGGCGATGCGTTACGAATTGATTGTACAGGATTGTACACTTGAGAATCTCGGAAACCCGCCGGTCCATTGCTATTTTCTTTGGCAGCCAGTTAACGCGCGTTCGACGTTTGTCGTATATGCGTGGATATTTTCGACAGGTTCACATTTCGAAATCACTCCTCATGCTATTCTCTTCGCCTTCCCCCCCCCCCCCGCCCCGACAGACGTGACTTTCGGGGTGCTCGTCGCGATCAAGGTCCCCGAAAATTTATGATCCGTCGGGGAGGGTCGGGAGGTATGTACACTTTATACAGATGTACGGATTTACTGTATCGCAAAGCGATCGTAAATTATTGTTCCGCGTGATAAATGTATCTTGATCGATTCGAGAGAAGTTCCTTCGTGCCACTTGATAAATGAATATCGACTCGTTTAGATATCTTCTCCGCTGTGCAGCGATTAGGTATCGGTGAGTTCATTCTCAATAAATATAAAATATATCTCATTGTGTTTTCCCACGAAAATTTTAACGCCCATAATAACGTCTTGCGATTTGTCGAGATTGTATCAACTTCGACTTTATACGTGCCTCACGCAATAGGTCGTATACGCACATAAAACTGGCCATATGCATAAAATATCTTCGCATAAAACACGCAAAGGCACTTGCGAAGGTATCCGGAACGTACGCCGTGTCACCCCCGAAGCGCAACTGATTTGTTCGGAAAAACGCTTCTGTCTGTCCCTCCCGCGGGTCATTCGCAAAAACTGGCGTTAATGTTTATTTTTATAACGCGCGTCGATAAATTATTGCCGCCGCCATGGCACAGATCGAGCAAAGGCTCATGCATAAAAGAGCATTTTAATCCTTAACGGTGCTGGCACTCCTCGAAACTTACACAAGCGGCGTTTCATAAATTAAACATCACGCGCGCGCGGAAAAGAAGGGAAACTTGGCCTACTCTTATATAGATGCCACCGTCATGACGGAGGGTTAAAAGTGTTCCGCGTGTGCGTAAAGAAAATCCGCCTGATTACATCACGTTTAGCTGTTCTAATCCGCCAAAGAAACATGTCAAATAAAGAACGCTTTTGTGGTGAGGCAAAAGTTGAGTTTTTAATTCAGAGTCACAACGAACAATATTCGTTTCTCGCAAATCGATTAAAAATACTTTTATTATATCGTCTACGGATCGTGTGAATTTTGAACGTATATAAATTCTTTATTACAATACACAATTTTAGATTTTCTTTTTCCTGTTTTTTTTTTGCGCGTAAAATAATTTGTATTAATTAAAATGAGATAAAACGCGCGTGCGGATATTATTGCAACTGCACGCGTGTGGATCTCGCGTTAAAAGGCGCTATTAATTAATTAACGACACCGCGGCGGATTTTTCGCCCGACTCGTGGGCGTTTGTACGTTACACTCGCCTGAAATCGCGCGGGAGATTTGCCAAAAGACACATTGGCGAAACAATTGTTGCGTCGCGAGACGACGTAGGTGGAGGAAGGGGGATGGGAGTCGCGATAAAAAAAGGCGGGTTGTTCGCGCATTGTTCTAATTTTGTCGTGCTCGATAGTAAACAGTTTCTTTCCCCCTTCGCTTCGGAGTGCGCCGGTGCATCTGATAAACACAAGCGCGGACCGCGGGGAAACAATCTCGATCAACGTCAAGTTTAACTTGTTATCGTTATCGCGAAGATATACGCATCGAAACGTTGTAGGCTGGGAGAGCGAGAGGGTGCGGCGTTTTGTTCTTTCGAATAAATAATTCGATCCGTTCGTTCTTCGTGTGGGCGTATTATTGAAACTCCATCTACCGTTCTCTGCGTGTTTCTAAAAAAAAAAGTTAATTAAAAACATACACACAACAGGTGCAGCCAAAGGATCTCACGCGGAAATCGGATAAATCGGTAAACGACGCATCACGGACGGCGAAACGCTAACTCTGTTGCGTTTTTTATTCGCAACGCGATTGCATATAGCATGCACAACAGGATGCATCTTTTACGCGAGAAACGAATTTTTTGCGCCGTATTTTTTCGAATGGCAAAGTCTTGCTCAATTTTCTCGCTGGAAAATGATCTTAATTACTAAACTTTCAGTACTCAAAATGGAAATATTCCGCGAGAAAACAAATTCTCGCGACACGAGATCGACTCGGATTTCATCAAGAAATTTGTAATCAAGAGGAAATGTATATTTCCGCTATGCGCTCGCGTCTATACACATCGCTACACGTGCACTGACTGCACTCTCGTAGGCATTTCATCCGGAGCTTTTTTTGCCCTCTGGAACTTCTTTCAAGGAGAGAAAGAGGGACAGGGAAAGAGAGCTTGCGGCATATAAATATCTTTATATCGCCGCCCCTTGTCAGGGACAAGTGACTCGGTTAGAATAAGAATGGCCATTAGCGTGTCACAGGCTCTCAATCTTGATGTTTCCACCAAATACAACAAGCTAGCATAATTGGAGAAAATAACTTCCGAACAATCCGCGTGCGAATAATTCTCGAAGACAAAACAAAATGCTCTGCAATAAGCTCCTATTTGGAATTTGGAGTAATTCAAGCCCTCCCTCACTCTCACCCTTCCAGACCCTTCCTTCGATTTTAAAAAACTACATATAGGATTTTGTTTACTGCGAAAAAAAAAGAATATTCATGATTGGAGGACATCGGAGAAGAGCGAATGGGAAATTAGACTCGGACGGGCATTCGACAAAAATGCCTTCATTTATCACGCAAGATTGCCATCGTTGAAGTGCATTGGTATGCATTTTTTCCGCGCGCGGCACGTAGATATTAAATTCGCGGGCGAAAAAAATGATGAACGATATATCAAGATAACGTGTGTCATCGACGAGCATCGTCGCGCATTCACTGATAACAATCGACGTCACTTAACGTCACTTCGTCGTCCGCGCAATCGCGCCGTTGTCGATATATGTATATACAGGTTTATATGGGTTTATAGGTCGTAACAATGCAAACAGTGACGCATGGCACTCGTCGGGAATCACCCGGCGCGATTTCCCCCTCGCGCGAAACGAAGAATTCCCGTTGAGCATCCGAAATGACGGACGGGTAATTAAATTGGCGCGGAGATGACGGCGAGCGCGCCGACGACCGAGGGTCGTCGAAAATCGAATCGAGAATCGCGACCAGGGCGACAGACACCCTGAAATAAAAAATCGGGGAACCTGCGAAAAGCTTCTGCGAAACGCTTGATAATCAAACGCAAATATTTGTCAACGTTATACCTTGTTAAACCGTCTTGCTGTTATTTTACCGCGAATCGCTTCGGTCTTTTTTCTTTAGAAATAGAGGAATTATCGAAACTCATTCGCGTTGAATCGCAATCGCATCGAATCGGTTTTTCTCCTTTCTCGCAAACTGCGATCCGCACGGTGCAGCAGTAATTTTTGCATGCAAATTCAGTTTGGTCGGTTACGCCGGCTTTCCAGCGAAATTGTCAGCGAGCGTAATTTCGTATATCCGAATAAATTGCCGTCTCGGTGGGGATGAGCACCGCGGTTTATCCGATGTCCTGCAACGACGTGCCCACGGAATTCCCACGTGCGCGGCAACGGAATTTACAATAACGGCGGATAACGCGAGGCGAGATAAGAGATACTCGGCGGAAAATAGTTTCGCCCCGAAATTGTAAGTTGCCCCATGAAACGACGGCGCCTTGAAATGGACACACCATGGGAAAACGAGGCACCTGAGAACGATCAACTACGATGGCCCTTTTATGGTATCGCTTAGCTCTACTATACAGGATATCCTATATAGCAGCGGCGCGTATGCTACTTTAAATAATAAATTATCCCGTGAGTTTCATCTCAAAATATTTGTCGGGAAAGCACATTTTGATTCGCGCTAGCTCCACGCGAATCAATAATTTAACACGAGTTTGTAATTTTACAATAAATTGAAGTTTTAATAAGAAAATTATGTTTCAACGAGACAAAGCTTTTTTTCTTAAAGAAAAAAAAATGAACTGACGCTTGGCTCCTTTCGCATAAAGTTTGCCCGATCAGTCATAGACGCGAGACGAAACAAAGTCGGTCGTAAAGTAATCGGCGGTCGCTCCCGTCGAAGGGCCGCGCTGTTATTTCTGGAGAATTTCACGACGTCGCGTTTAAACGTGTTACACGGGCGTTTAAACGATCCGATGTCGGGATAAATATTATTAATACGTGGCACGCACGTTACATCACGTGCCGCGTCAATTCCGGACCGTCAGGTCCCGCTTTCCTTGCGATATATACTTTTCAAAAACGCGGCGGCCCGCGATCGTTTTCGTTCGCGTCGCAACAAACGACTTGGACCCATTAGCATCCGTCTTACTAATAAATATTGGCACCACTCGCTGCCAACCACTAAGACTATTTTCTACCAGTCTTCGTCGTTCCAATTATTCTGTTTTTTTTCTTTTAACGAATTTCAGACATGCACGGATGCCGAAAAAGAAGCACTTTCTGTTAATGAAAGTGACATTTTTCACCATCTGAAAATTGTGATTCAAAGCCCTAATCAAATTCGGAATATTATTACAGTTATAATATTATTACTGTTGTTGTGTAATTATTATATTATTTATAGTTGTTGAAATTAAGTGACTTGATAGACTCTTGACAGACTTCGAATTTACTAATATAAAAATTTAGAAAATTAATTAGGTAAAAGCCACTTTCAATCCTTTTTATCGTTTACTTCAGAACACAGTTTGCTTCAATAAAGAATACAAATACAAAACAAAAACGTATTTATCGGCAAGTGTCTTGACGGAGTGCGAGACAAATTTATCGCGGCGCACCTACTCTAACGATCGTAAAATATATAAAATTGTACAGGGGCGGCCGTTACTTTGGCCGAATCTGTCGGCGGTATAAAGCACCGAGCGGCTGTTTAACGTTGCAGTGCCAGGCGAAGACGTTCGGCGGAAAAGTTTCGAGGCGGGGAACTTATGCCGGGAATTATGCGCGCGGCGAACGCGCGAGGATGGCCGCGAAACTTAAGTCCGGATTATTTGCATCGCGTCAGTGAGGAGAAAAAAAGAGGCTCGGTCGCCCTCGTCGTCGTTCTCGTCCTCCAGTAAAATACACGACTCTCCTAACGAGCTAGTGGTGAAGTCGTTGCAGTTTCCCCTGCAGACGTTTTGACCTCCTTATCGAGCCCTCTTCGCGAGATATCCCATTTCGCACGTTAATAATACTCACGCCTCACTTATTCTCGCCTCTCTAGCTGCGAATTTTCTAATGGTACCTTAGCTAATTAATAGATCGGGCCTGCACGCGGGTGAAAACGAGCGAATTATTGTTTCAGCGCGCAACATAATAAACGACACAAATTCCGCGAACCTCAATGCTCTGTTTGAATAAACTTAATTTAACAAAGCACATGGATTATATCTGTGATTATATATGAAAACCGTTATTTCGGCTTTAATACTATTTGCCGATCACCGTGATTACCGTTCCAAGAAAGATAACGTTACTATACAAAACGTTAAAGCTGAGTTTTCGCAGGTTTATGAAATTCCTTTTGCGAGATTTTCCGCGTGTAATAATATTTAACTCGAATAATTTCTACGTTCAAACCAATTTCATATTCAGTAATGATTCAGTAATAATTGAAACGTTCATTCTGCAGCTCTTAATTAAAGATTGAATCGCTGTCGATAGACGTGAGATTAAATATGGAGGATGTTGGATGATAATCGACACGATTAATTCATTTCGGAATCTTCTGAGTGAAACGTGGAGATGCTTGAGAGTCCCCTTGAGATACGATCCCGATCAGCTGTTTCTTTTGTTGCGGGATGCTGGGAGCACTTGTGCGGTGAGCGCACTCTTAACGTACTTAAAAAATCTCGCGTAGCCAGGCGAAAAATCTATTCCCGTCGTTGTGGGAGCCGCTTCTGAACGCAATGGAAATTTACTTACCGCGATCGATCAACCCGGGGCGCACGCACACGCTTAGTTACACTGATTTTAATGAGGCCGCGGCGAGGAAAGTGTCTAATTATATAAACGAATCGCTGACGCGTTCTCCTTTTTATAGCTCCACCACCGACGGCGGAAGATAATTACGAATGCTATAAGCAACAATGTAAAGCGCCCACAGATGTAAAAATAACGCGCGTCGACCCTGAATTATTATATCGCGATTATCGAATATCAAAAATTACCTTATATCGATAGCATCTTAATATCGCTGGAAACACAAGTATCGGCAGTGATATATCTTATCAAGCTTATCACCCGTTTAAATTGTTTGAATGAAACAACACATCGGAATATCTGTACAACTGTCAAACGACGTGAATTTATAACGAAATTATAGAAAATTGTGTGAACCACGTCTTGGCTTGTGCTTAAAAAAAAAACTGTTAATGATGTAAAGTGAGGAAATCGTACAAGATACGATCGACGAGGGACGATTTCTGCACAATTTCGATCGCGCGGAATTTAGAGCGATCGAATTTACAAGCTCATGTCGCGCACTGCACGAAATATAACATGCAGCTAAGACGGTACCGAAATACACGTAACATCGCCGGATAATAAAATAAACAGGCGAACGGTATTGTATCCCGAGAGATATTCCCGGGATTGATTTTGCGCTTTCGTAGGTAATTTATTTGACTATATCATTCGTCACGGAACACAAATACTAATCGCAACTGTCGGGGGCTTTCGTTTTTAAATTTCAGCTATTGGATGTAACCTTCAAGCGAATCGAAATATTTGACGAAATTGGTAATTGCACAATTGTCATTTAATCGAGCGAAAGTCTCTTCCACGGATAGCTCTGCTTCGTTTAATCAATCACAGATTTTAAAGTCGACCATTCGACATTTTGTCTTAATATTTTTATATAATTGTATTTATATATTATTTAAAAATATCTTTTAATATTTCGCTCTATTTTGTATCTAAATTATGTAAGTCGCAACGTCGTTTGTTAACCTAAGGTCAGGTAGTAAGTACAAGTTACACCGAGGTCGCGTGTCTTTTTAAACTTGCGAGACATTTAATCTTGACGCGATCCTAAGAAACCAGGCGAAACGATCCTGCGAAGATTGCGTCAGGTCCTGGCAAACCGTATGAGGAAAATATAGTTGCGTACACCGTCAATCATGTGGACGTAATCGAGGTGGACAAACACATAGCTATTGCATGACGGACCAGGGGGGGGGGGATAGG
>NW_012026784.1:2303370-2336865 GCF_000956235.1 Wasmannia auropunctata
GGATAGGCAGGATGTTTGACGAACGCTAAACGGGTTATTATTTATTCTGACGCGGCGGCGCGCGACCGCGTCGTTGTGGATTTGTCAACGGCGTTTCTTCGACGTCACGCCGACGCGAGCGCAACGTGACGATTGCATTATCTCCGTCCGCAAGGGGTGATGATGGTCGACGCGAGAAAAATGTTTTATAAGTGAAAATAGTTTATTACTATAGAGGTTCTCTCGCGCATAATGCACGTGTACACAAATGGCTCTCTAGGGCCTGCAAAAGGGTCCATAAATTCTCCCGTCTAGCCACGTGGATTAGCAGCCCTGGGAAAACGAGTGTCCGCTGATTTTAATCTCAAACCGCAAGTTATACAAAAAAACGATCGTACGTCAGAATAGTATCGATTTTTCTAATTAAACTAGCCTCCACTATCTCGGTGTGACATTTCCCGTGCAACTGAATTTCCTTCTAATTAATCTGATTTATTAAAACGCCATCTTTACAGTAGAGCATAGAGGGAGATTTTATGGACACTTGGCCTATGTATTATATAAGAAGATACATACGTAATAATGGAAGTACGTTTGGTAATTCTGACTAGACTTAACTATATGCCTATAAATATTGGTCCTTTGAGGTAACAGGTTCATAACGCGATCGGAGACGCTTAGAAAATACATACACGAGAATTCCTTCGTCGCAATGGATGTAAACGCACCTAAATAAATAAATAAATAAATTACTACAACGTATGTAATATGAATAAGGCAAAGTCGATTTTTGCGTTAAGAATTCGTCTCCTTAAATTTATCCTGCAACTATGTCATTGTGCATCGATTATAACGATCTATATCTGCATCTTGTTTACAGTAACAATCATAGTTAATATTTCATTAACATTTTGGATTCAGTATCAGACCGCTGAATCGGCAATTGTCCAATATTTCGGTCCTGCCCGAGATTTCGCTTTATTTTTGGACCCAATTAACATTAAACATTGATATCCCTCTTCCTTATTCAAGAATACAAAGATGTCTTTTAGCGCAGTTTTGCGATAAACAGAACTCGCAGGAAATGACTTCGCAGTCTACCAGTCATGGTTCGGCTGTATCTAAACATTACTCGGTCCTATGTAATTGGTCCTGCCGGCTGCGAAGAACGTGGAACTCGAGAGATTGCTCGATCTATCTACTTAGTATCGATGACGTTTAATTGATGATTGATAAAATTGCCAGTATCGCGTGTCCCGGTGTTATAAATGACACTTTAATGCGCGAGCCCGGAACTCGATCGCCTTTCCCGACATTTCTATCCCGGTTCGATATAAAATCAGGTACGCGCCTAAGAAAGATCCTCCCTACCAAGAATTACGTTTTATCAGATGAAAAAATTTGACGAGAGTAGCAACGGATACTACATTATCTATTTTGGAAAAATTCGTAATTCATAAACACGTTTGGTCGAATATCAATACCGATGAATTATTAGATCGACGATTAATCCTCGAAAACTTTGGCTAATTGAACATTATAGTCCTATTTTCTGTATGATCTCTGTCGCGTCCGATGTGTATCATGACATAATTATTTCCAAAATAGCTCTAAGTTTCGACATTCTTCCTCATCGTAAAATTCAATAATTCCCAAACTTTCTATTCGGTCGTTGGTGCTCGCTCAATTCCTATCTCCCGATATACATATACCGCGTGGCAAAATGCTGCCAGAAGTCTCACCTGCTGCGAATGAGAATAATATCCGCGGGCTCTACGATATTTTAAACTAATTTAAAGCAAAGGATTACGGCCCGTTGCACCCCACTCCGCATACTATGGTATTTGCCGCAAATAATCCGCGCTACGAGGCGCGCTCTAAATAAATATACGTCTATTAAATTGATAATACGCAAATTAAGTTCGAATAAATACGTGAAACGTTAAAAGCACGAATGTTATAATTAACATTTGTACTTTCAAATATGCGCACTCATTCATTAAAATGTCGAGTATTTACTGCAAAACGCTGGGTTAATTAACGAGGGGAGGGAAAGAATCGGGCATGATCAACAGAGCTCGCCGAGCGACTCTCGCACGTCGCACATAAATACCTTCCTTATGGAACTTTTCCGATAGCAGCGACGATGTGGAACGATGCGTACGAGCGGAAGATCGATCCGCGAGTGGATGTGACCGCTAAACGTTTTATCAGACGCACTAATAAAAAGTCGGCCTTGACATTGCCGGACGACATATAAAGGCAGCTTTATGCATCTTTATATTCCATGACTGAGCGAACGCGCGTCTTCACTCGGAAGCGATACATTCATTCCCTGTACGCGATAATTCTATTACGGAGCAAAGTGTGCATTATATATATTTCAAAAGAAAAAGACATGTTTCATTCCTCGCTGAGGAAGAGACTCTCGTCCTCGTCGATCGAGCCCGATCATCCGGGCGGCGTCTTCTTCTGCTTGGTGAGCTCCAGCAGCACCGGATAGTGCAGATCCGGGCAGTATTCCGGGCTGTTCTCCAGCAGCTCCAGATGCCTCGACCACACCGCGTCGTCGTACCGCTCCGTCTGGCGCGCTATGAAGCCGCGCTTGATCGACGCCTCGGCGAACTTCTGGAATGTCGCGCCGCGTCTGGGCGCCATCACCAGCGCGACCCCGTCGTCGGTCAGCCAGCCGTAAATCGTCTCCACGAGATCCAGACGTGCGTCGTCGAAGAAGAGGCAGTCGGCGCTCAGGATCACGTCGTAGAGACCCGACGGCAGCCGGGTGTTCTCGTCGTTCGTCCGGGTCTACATCGAGAAAATCATAATCGAGAGAGTCCATATCTCTCAATCTCTAGCGGCTTTGAGACAGCAGACGCGATCGAATGTGTGTTTTCGCGATTCGGGGAGTAACGCGTATCATTGAAAAATTGATTGAAATCGTATATGAAGTTCGACGAACGATAGATTCACCTCATCCGTACATTTGCGAGGTATAACTTACACGAGTAGTTTGGCAACTTGGAACTAAAATCGAGAGAATCTGAAACTTTGTGAGATAGCTCAAGAACTTATGCTCGTTTCTCGTGACGGATAAAAGACGGTTTTAACGGATAAAACAATCTTTTGAACTTTTAAAGTGATTTTCTTTTCCGTAATCTCTAATGTCATCAAAACTGTTCAAAAAAATCAGAGGATGTCATATTGTTATAATAGTTGTGATTTGTAAGTCAATGTCATAACCATGCGAAATATTATGAAGGAATAATGCATGTTATTAAAATAAAAGAATCTGCTGCAAAGAATGTCTTTCGCGTAAGAAACTCGAAGGAGACGGATCATAAATTGTTGGGATATCTCGGTCAAACTTATCCGCGATGTGTTTCATGGTTTCAACTTGGCCAATAAAATAACTATCACTCCGATATTTTTCATTTTATTATTTAATCCCATGGACGGATATATCAAATGAAATCAATGATCTTCGGTATCAAATTAAAAAGATGAACTTATAGAAACTCGATTGCAAAAATCGGACATTGGTTGAAAAGACGTTTCCATCTTTCAACGTCGAACTTCTTCTCAGATAAACTCTACCGTGGTTTTTCGCGCATAAATAGACGAAGTCGAATGGTCGCTTTTGCAATTAATCTCAGTCGATCGGTCGAATGATCTTTGTGATTTTAGTTCGCTCGTGGGAGCTCAATCAGTTCCGGTCAAGCGGAAATTTCCCACGAAAAAGATGTCAATTGCGCGGAACGTTGCGAGCTACCGGAAGAGCACAGAGGCTACATTATAGAGGCTACAGGAAATGGAGCTGGAGGTTTAGCCGGAAATGTCTGAGTGGCGCGTCTATATATTTGAAGCGGATATCACAAAGATCACGCGGGGATTCTAAGCTCCCAGGAGACTGTTCTTCGCAATATATATATATATCGCGATACACAGACATCAAATCTATACCTTCTAGCTGCTCCGGTTTTTAAACTTTTTTAGTGATTTACGTACATTATAAAAAAATTTTATAAAGTTAACAATATCAGAATATAATGGAAATATATAAAAATTAAAGGCATTAAAAAAATGAGACAAATTTTAATCTGCGAGAAGCCTTAAGTTCCTTACAATTAATTTACGACCTTAATTTATCATCTAAAATCCAATTTAAATTTTTGTTCTGCAGAAAGACATTCAGATGTAATTTTTGAATATATCTCCTAGAATATCTCATGAACGAGCAGTGACAGCCACATTATGATAGTACGACATCTCGAAATATGCTATGACAACGCATATCTTTGTTACGTGACTCTATAACGTAGCACGTGCTTCGCAAGAGATACGCTTCTTTCATGGTGCTCATTTTAGAGTATATCTCATAGATATCGTAAGTTACGAAAAGAAATTGATCAGACCTATCGTTTTGCCAAACTCTCAGACTCTCTCGTATCCTGAAACTTTTTCGATTTCGGAGAAATCGCCTTAAAAATACCAACTCTGTGTTATCGCGAAAGTATACGAACCACTCCCTTCGATCGCGGATCATCGTTCCTCTAGCTATTCTAGGCTCGTGATTTCCCGGCTTCATTACGCTCCCGCGGCGGAGCCCCAATTTTTCCATTCATCGGCCCGCGATGACCGCGATGACTCATTGATCGAGTGACGACGAGCGCGGCGCATCGCCTGTCGGGACGTGCAACCGCGAAACCGGGCGTGTCGATATCCGATGATCCGTCGTCGATTACGGTCAACGAGCTCCGCCGTCCTCGTCACAGATGCGGATCACGTCGCGGCCCGAGTTTACGAGACGCATTATTCGACCGCGGGGTCGGCGACCAGGCTGAATTCTGTGCCGCGAATTAAGCGGGGTTGACCCTTCGATTCCCAATGTCACCTGCAGATCCTCGGGGGTCTCAAATGCAAATGCAAATGCCTGACGTTTCCACGATACATTTACCCAAGACCCGTGCATGACGCTGGAAATCTGAGGCCTCGAAAACGAAGTGTGTATTTCATTGGAAAAGTTCCAACGTAATATTTTTTGTTGCGAGTGTACGATAATTTAAATTATCTTGGTATCCAATGTACGAGCGGATTTTTATTTAATATAAACGTTAACGTTCGCGCCGTGATGAGAAAGTTAGAAAAAAAATACCTTTCTCATTAACATTTTCAATATTTAATTTCCGGTCTCTTTGTAGCGGCGTTGTTGAAGCATCCCCGTCACGTTTCGATATCGCTTTGAGGATGTGCTTTTTTTTATGTACATTTTACTACGCGCCCGCAATTTTCTGTTCATAGAAATCGCATGCAGGAATACGGTCTATTAAAAAGCAATGGAAACACGTTCCGTATCGGAGAAATAAGGATGGCGAGTTAATGTATTTATAATATATACAACTTCAAAGGCGAAATAATGTAACACACCGTCTCTCTGCGATCTGAATTGAGATAAATTTCTAAAAGACCCGGAAGCTGCGGAAGCCATTAAGGCAATTCAAGATACGATCCCCGATCTATCGGGCGCCTCTTCAACGTTTGAAGTAGTCCTAATGCCGTTTCCATTAATTCTCGCCTGTTTGCCGACACCGGCGTCTCAATGCGTTAAATTTAATCGTTACGCAGCCTCGAGAATAACATCGGACTATCGACCGCTTCGTTCAAGATCGAATTTGGGCATTCACCTTAACGCGGTTACCGTTGATCGCCGTCTGCCGAAGGGCCCTGGCGGCCTGGGCCCACTGCACGACCCCGCACTCCACCAGACGCGCCATGTCGTTCCGGGCGACGATGCAGCGCACGTTGTCGACGCTGGTCACGTTACCGTCCGTGAGGGTGACGGTCCTGGGATTGCAGTACTTGGCGGCGAGCACACCGGCAAGGCAGCTCATACCGCCGCCGAGTTCAAGGACGTTCCGATTCCGGCAGAGGCCGCGATTCCTCAGCAGATAGTAGGCCAGGCACTCCTCGGACGGCCACACGCACACGTTGCCGGTGTTGTTGAAGCCGATCAACTCGCTCGCCGTGAAGCACTTGCTTATCCGGCGTATCTGCACGTTGTACGGCCGGCCGTCCAGCTGAGTCGAGTACTCGCACCAGCTGAACTCACCGTCCGCCAGCATGTTCTCCAGCCGGGCGCACTTGAGCAGGCCGAAGCTGGTGAATCGCCTCACCGACACCTCCTCGTCGGATTCACTGCCGAACGGCTCGGGCGAGCCTGTCAGCGCCCTGGCCAGGATGCGCCATCGGCGCTGAGCGCGGGTGCTCCTCTTCGAATTACGAGAGCCATTCGTTTCGGCTGAGAAGGTCTCCCTACGGGACAAAATCTCCTGCGACATGTCGCAATCAGGCACATCGATCGTACATCGACTCGGTAACATATACAGTTTCCAGATTTTCTTCTCGGATTACAAAATCTTATATTCCAGGGAAAATTTGTTCCTTATTATTCCTCCTTCTGATTTAAGCGTCAATTTTCGACTTGCGGTCACGCGTGATATATGTTCACCGGAAAGACGATCTTCTATAGTCGGAGAATTTCGTTGAAGGCTCCGTCAATGAATTACCTACTTTCACTTCGTCGCGCTGCTGCGAACCCGTGGAAGGCACGTGGGGGCGACGCGTGTCTCTTCATCGCTGGCTCGCCGGCTCAGTCGGCGGGTCGGGCGGAATCCTCGTCGGCTCCGCGTCCTTCTTGCCGTAACCGGTCCCCAGGCACCGGACGCATACTTCCTCCCTGACGATTTCCTATCCGCCGCCGCCGCCGCCGCCGCCGGGGGCTGCTGCTTCTCGCCCGGCAAGGACGAGGATGGACGAAGGGATGGGACAAGACTAAAAGCACCAAGTCAAGTTCTAACTCGCGCCACGCGGACGACGAGCGTTCTCCACGCGTTGGCTCGGCGCCTGCGCCGACTCTCCTCTCTTCGTTCTCTCTTCCTCTCGCGTGCGTGGTCCTCCTCCGTCCATCCACCTTCCGCACCGTCTCCGCGGGTGTTCCCCAAGACGTCGTGCTCCCGTCGCGCGTGTGTCTGTCGCGCTTTCGTAAAAGATGTTCTGGCGCGCTCGTCACTCGGCGTCTCTCGTATACGAAGCTATACGCGCGTTATTGCTGCTCCTGAATTAGCCTGAGCTTTCCCGAGATTCGAAGCTCAATCAGCGAATCGAGCTCAATAGCGAGTCTGCAGCAATTCGCAGAATTGTTGGATCGCTCCGCTATTGAACATTGCGTGCGTCGAAATTCCCGTCGAGACTTCTTGAAGGAAGATGAATATGATGAATTACGTTGGCGTATACTCTCTCGAAGATTTGTCATTCGAGCGAACGGGCTATCGCGAAAGTAATGTGGAACATTATCGCTCGCGCTTTGTTCGCAATTATACGTAGAAAATTATCGTTCTAGTTTCACTGTAGGACAACATTTGCGAACATCTCGCATGTTGAACTAATTACGTGCGTATATTTAATATCCAACATTAAAGTATCAATGACATTCACAGCACCGGCTGGCACGTGCGCGATGTTATAATTATTTCCAGCCGCCTGCGATCGTGTCGTAAGTTTTATTTCCTATTTTTACGGCGCTCCTCGTCCCGTCAATCTACCATAAAGCTACAGAGTGCCATAATCCGCCGATGACGGAACGCCAAGAGCGCGAATGTTCGACAGGTGTTCCAGTTACGAAGTTTTAATGATACGGGGTTGCTGTTTATTGATAACAAACGTGCACACGACGATGAGTTGTAATTCTTTCGCGTTAAAATTTTTTTAAACATCTTATGTAATTCGATCCCACAGCTGTCTTGAGCTTCCACGTGGGATCATTTGTGTCATCCTTAATTTGCATTCGTCCCGCTGATCCTGCCACGATTAAGAAACGACGGTGGCTGAAAAGCGCGCCGTCGCTCCCTTCGGGGAGGGGGGCGATACGTCGGATTTATTATTATAATAAAGACAGGGAGGTAAAAGGACAACACGGGCGGGCATTAAATGCTGTTATAATATACGGCCGGCTTATCCGAGCGTGTCATAAGCCACCCAGTTACAACATCGCTGTAGATCTAGTAGCCAGTATAGCGCGCTTCGCGCGTCGTGCCAAGGCGCAGATATTAAACTGTCACGAAACTAATGTTTAAATCTTGGCCTAAGTTTCCGGATGAGCGACGAAAAGCGCATCCGTTGATCGCTCCTCGTCTGATGTTTACGCGACTCCGCGCCTCGCGTTAATCGCGATCGCGGTCTTGATCGGCGGTGAAATGGCATTCTGGGATCCTCGGCACGATCGCGCGTTTATTTTCATCGTCCACAATATCTCGTTATCGCTCAAATAATAAGTATAAAAAATAGTGTAATGGAATTTTTATTCATCTTCAGGCTCACGGAGGAACAAAGTGATCATTAATTTGATCAGTCGTGTTTAACATCATGTATACGCAATTCGTTTCCTGTCGTACATCATTTCGTTTGGCTATCAATCTCTAGCGACGATATAATAGTGATGTATAAAGAGATTTAATAAATAAACGCAACGCGCGTGTGCTACCTGGAATTTCTAATTTAAACAATTCCCCTGTCATTCAGTTAAAAGCAAACAATGAAAACATATTGTGTATTAATATTTTCGACAGCGATTCAGTATCTTGGGAATTTAACGCGAGCATTTCACTTTGTAGAAATGTGTACGAATGGAAATTTGAATAATAAAGAACTAGGCATTTTGATCACCATAATCTTGATTCAATTAGAAAGTAAAAAAATTTTAAAAATTTTAAAAAATTTCTCTTCATGCAGAAAACAGCATAAGTTTAAATAATTGAATTAATCAATTCGTCACCTGTATATTTTTATGATCGTAAGAATTTTAGATTTTCCCCGGATCAACGTTTCGACGGATGAAAACTGAGAAGAAAGCTTACAGGGAGAATCCAATAATTCATCGCTCAGTGACAAGAATTTGGAAGAGAGCCAAAATTATGACAGCCGGAACAAATGAATATAGCTACGAACATGTGCGCGTAAAAAAGCTACGTTTTCTTCGCAGTACGTATTATGTTAAATTTAAGCAAGAGACGGGCGGTATAATTTAAAGGTAATAATAGGATATGAAAGTCACACGCACAGTCACTGTAAATTTCAATTATTCCTATATAAAAATGGAGATGCGCGTCGTGGTGGGGAAGCGAAGGAGGGGAAAAAAAAGCGCACCTTCGGAATAAGTTACGCGCAATCAGCAGTTACCATTTCCGACTTACATGGACCCCGCTAATACGGGGCGGAATTCAATTTCCCCGGGAGTATATCGCCGAGGCCGGGATAAGCCTCGAAAATCGGTTTTACCGTCGAGGCTAAGTTACTTGCGCGCTCGTTTAGACGCTTATTCTCCTTCCTTCCCGCGGCGATTGTACGGCAAACTGGTTTATAAATGCTGCAAAATAATCGATGATAATGATCGCCACTTCCGTCGGGAGGGTAAACACGGAATGGAATTATTTGTCGGGGAAAGACAATACCGAAGGAAGTCCTAAGTATATTTCTATGTTTACGGAAGAGGGATCCTTCACATCTTCGCTATATTATCGAAGATGTCTCGGGTTTCTGGCTCCATTAGCGATTTATCCTGTCGAGGCACACGTGTCAAAATGTCACTACTCGTCTAGTTGATCCATTAAGCCTTCATCCCCGCTTTCTCTTTCTCTCTCTCTCGGGAGAGTCAGCTTTTTAATTATTTACGAGATTTTTTGGGATTCGGAAAGATATTTATACGTTGCGCGGAGAGATATCGCTCCGACGTTTCCTGTCGCGTCGCGTCGAATCCGTCCCGTCGTAATTATAGCGAAATCGAATTTTCAACGGTCAATGACACCGTTTCGAGCAGACTCGGAGGAAAAGGGTCGATGTAGCATTGCACAATTTATTTATTTATTAAAAACTAATGCATTAAAATCGAAGAATAGAATTATATGCACAAAAAATAAAACTGGACCCATTCTATAAGCATTACAGTAAACTAATTAATATAGTTACTCCATAACTATTTTAATAATAAATTGAGTTTATAATTCTATTAACTATAGTGTCACATTTCCAAGATCGGCTAATAATTAAATCACGGATTTCTCGCGTTAAAGATTGAAAGACGTGCGGTTTTCGAGAGACCCGGTATTGAATTCGAAACGTATAATCTGATACATTCCCGGGTGCAAATTCAATTTCGTTAAAGCGCAAGGTGGATGCGGCTCTCCCTATCGCAGGCAGAGCGACGCGGCGATGCGCCCGCGATGCCGCACGTTCCCCCTTCGTCGGCGCTTATGTAACCGCAGTGAGGCTGCGGGCACATACGTCTCTACTTTATATTGTTTGACACAAATAGAATCCACGGTGGCAGTGGCACTCGCGGTTTTACTTCGCGTGTGAAGCCGATGGCCTCTAGGGGCTACACGACAAGCATAGACTTTCCCTGGCACGATAATGCATCTCTGCAGAAAAACGGCTCGATTTCCGCCATTTCGAATATTCTCACGACAATATAAGTCTTCGTTAAATCGCACATTAATAAAGATTTATTCTTATAATTATTTAAAACACGTGCAATCGACAAACTGAGGGAGCAGCGCACGTATAGCTTATCCGTTTCAAAAAGCGAAACGGAATCTCGAGTTGAAAACGGATTTCCTCGTTATTAATTAACTTTAAAACTCCGCCCGGGACAAACCTGCGTGTGTATGTTGGCGCGCGATTAAATCTCCGCTCCCGTGCCGCGTTCCGATTACTCGAAATATCTCATCTTCTAGAGCGTGCATCTCGCGCCATGTGCGGCTGACGTAAGATGCGCCGCGGCGATACTATTATTTGTACCTACGCAAATGTGCCCGCGAGAAGACGCGAGAGCGCAGACAGGCGCATAAAGACGCCTATTCGATTTAACGGAGTCTTTAATTTAACAATCGAGGCGTGAGCACCAGAAAGCGCTATATACGCGTCAAGTATCGACGGTTTACGTCGTACGGAATCAGATTTATTCTGCAGGTGATTTGATTTGTATGCGTAAATCTAGCGAAATTAAAGAAAAAAAGGAATATCACGATAAGGATATCGATACAAATGTCATAAGATAAGAAATGCAAAAAAATTGTATTTTATATTAAATATACAGTTCATTAATATAAATTAATGGTGATTTATGCAGGCAAAATCCCGTTCAAAAAACTTAATTTGCAATCGTTCTGAGAATCGAAGTAACAAAAAGGGCATCTGTGCGTGGCGGTCTTGCCTGCATAAATAATTGATTAATAAATCTTTCGTCTAAGCAGAGATAGAGACGTTGTTAAGAATATCCAGCGAAAGTGTACTCGACAGATTGCACGAGGTCATTAAAAAGAATAGTTGCCGTGGGGAAGGCAGAACAAGATAAAGAGCCTGTCGTGCAACGTGGACGCCGGATAGGACGGTATTGCGGCGTTTCTCTGGCAAGGGCACCGACGCAATGCGTCTAGGCGTCTCGGGTCAGGAAAGCTATAGGTACGTGACGACGTGAAAGACGTCGGCGTACGGTCCGACGGAGGCGCGGGGAGGGGACGTCCCACCGACGCGGGAGAGATGCCGTTTTTCCTTTCGACGGGTTTCCCCTGACAATCGCGTATACGTGGGCACACGCCGGGCGCGTATGTTGGCCAATAACAAGCGCCAAATGTCCCACATTCGCTTATTAAGTACGCACAGATACGGGAGAGGCGTACAATGGCGTTATTGCAAGTCGCTCTCTATATGCAACGCGACACAGTTGATGTAGACGGTAGTCGACGGCAGGCAAGTGTGCGCGTATAGATATCGGGACTTTAACAGGTCGGAATTTGATCGATTCTATCCGATTTTTCGTGCGGCAACATCGCGATATATTACATATTATATTCACGAACCGTGAAAATATAAATCCTAATAAATTAAATTTCTGAAGAATAAAGATATGCTTTAGATTGAATTTCATTTTCAATTGTTTTCCTCTTGTATTTAAAAGAATTTCACGATGTAGATTAATTTTCACTTGAAGTCTAAACTCTGCTACAGATTATTCGACAGGAATTTTCTATAATTAATTCATGTTCTTTGTTAGCTGAAAAAAAGCGATTTTAAATTCCTATCGAAGAGCGCATGTAAGAATACAGTTCGCACATTTTTCAAGACACATCGCGTCCATCTAACGTTTATAACGGGGAAAGCTCCGCTTTAGATGGTCAAACGATTCTAATTTCGGTGCGCGGCTAGCACGTGGCTTTATTACAGCGGAGCGCCCGGTTTACGCACGTGAGAATCGGGGAGATAACGCCGCACCCGTGCCCGTGTCAAGGAAGTTGTATTTTTAGCAGATACGGCGCGCGGCGACCGCGGTCGTAAGTTATACGCCCGGTAAAATGGAGATATAACGAACAGGATTGGGGAAGGTAAATTGATGTGAAAATGCCGATGGGACGTATAACAATCGGGAAAGAAGCTGTTTCCTTTCTTCTGTGTTATAGTTAATTCTACTCTAAGCGAACTCTATAAACAAAACGTTTTCAAGAAAGCGGAAGAGCGAAATCGATTCTATTAATGTACGATTAGAAATTTAGAGGTGAGCCGGATTAATAAAAATATTTCAGTAAACGGAGAAAAAGAGTAATCGATAAAAAGAAAGAGAATTAAAAGAAACTATATTGTGTGTGTGAGACAGATTTAACTGAAATATATTTCTCAAAATTAGAAAGAAAAAATATAAAAAATAAAAAATCGGTAATGGGAAGAAATAATGTAAAGCAAAAGCGGATAATATGCGGAGAAACGAGGTAGGAAATTATCAGACGAGACTGAATATTGAATTGATCAGTACGTGTTAAATCCACCTCGGCACGTGATTACTATACATGCTTTATAATAGAGGTATACGCCGCGGATAGATATACAAATTCCGAAAGCGGGATCGGGGGCATGAAAATCGCATTATGCAAAATACGCCTAAGCCATGTGTACACGCGCCGCGCCGGCGGCGGCTTCCGCAAACTTTTGCCGGTCACGAATCCGCGCGCATATGGGCGTAGGGGAGCAGCGTTTCGCTTTATACGAAGAGTATACAGCGTGGATTATATTGTCGAGCGTTATCGGCTAGGCCCAGATATATAGATGTGCTGCATTGCGCTGGTTGGTCAAACGTTGCGGCAAAGTGCTCTGCGGTGACAAACATAAAAAAAAAAAATGGACGAATGATCGTCATTTTTCCAGGTAATAAAAGAATATTTCCGCAAATATGTACAAGCAGAAGAGATAAGCAATAAAGCTGCTACAAGGACGCGAGCTTTGTTAACGTAACGCCTCGTTACGTGATCTTCGTGTCACGTTAACTGACCACGAGCTTGTTAAATGATACGAAAAGTAAATTTTGCCTAAGAGTGCAAGTTGAGACGTCGACGGAAGCAGGTGGGACATGCTCGCGTTTCCCAACGTAATTCCCTAAAAATAAGCAAGGTAATCCTTCAACATTCTAATATTTTTTGTAACTATCCACACAGATATTTTTATTTTAGAATTTAATATAATTTCGGGCTGCTGACAGCAAGTAACCAAAGTTCCCTCTAAAGGTGAGAGAATACAGTCACATATCTTTTCTGCCAATTATTACATACGTAATTTTTGTTGGTCAAAATTAATTATGTCTTATTATAAATTATTATAAATTATTAATTATTGCCAAATACGATTTGTGTGTGTGTGTGTAAATTGGCTCAAAATTACAGTAAAAGATTATTTTAAAAATCTTACTTAAAGTACTTATAATATTTCAGTTATTCTTTATTTCTATCAGAAATAACTGATAGGAAAAAGCAAGAGTCTCGTATTTTTCTTTCCGCTGAAATCGTTTCGAATAATGGAAATGTTAAGGGAAAGAGACATCGTTGTTTTTCTCGTAATATTTATTATGACAGGATGTTGCATAGAAAGGACAAGACATCTCAGAATGTGATATCGTCGTTACTTGATTCGCGGAATCGATTGTATGCACTTTTATGCGTAATGCAGCGATGCTATAAAGGCAAACGTTTTGCCGGTATCGGTACAGCGCGGCAAGTAGAGCGTTACTAGGAAATACTTTCTCGGAATAAACATACATTTCAATGCTTAAGAAATTGTTCACATTTGATATTTTTCTCAAAATTTATAGAGCTATAGCATTCGTTTGCAAACACAGACATTTCGCTATTATAAGACTGAATAACTCTTTATAAAGATTTTTTTAAGGTATGTAAATAAAAAATTTAATTTGTTTAGCTTTAAAGTTAATAAGCTAAAGAGCTACAGTTTTCACTATTCTACTCCATCTATCAATAATATATATGGATCTCATTCCAGTTCTTTAGTAAAAAATTTAAGAAAGAATATAAAAAGACTCATTTTCTAGCGCGTCAATACTAATTTCCACTCGATATTGACTATTAACCAGCCGATAAAGAGACAACTTGAATGTTATTTCAATGTTACTCCATTAAAAACGAGGAAGATTTCGCTGCGAAATTTGCAAGAAACTCTTTCATGTCACGTCAAATCCTTATAACAAAACGAAATGTCTGTGTTCATGTCTTCGATGATGTTTGATTAATTCTGGAGGCTGATAAGTGAAAAAACAGCGTCGATACTGTCGATGCAGCCGCGAGGACCAGATAAGAGATAACGTTACTCACATATTTGTATCCTCGACGACGATATCTCACAGACACCTCACAGACGTTGGAGGGTCGATTCAGTAGTCCGTTGATCTTCGTCGCGTTCCTGTAGACGAGGGAAACGCTCGCGATCACTTGTCGCACATAACCTCGCAGCGCCGCAAATCCGCAGGCCTGTCGCGCCTCGTCCCGTGTTGTCTTATCGCTGCACTCGCGTTCAAGAGTTAAAGGACGCGGCTACGCGCACGACTTTTACGCGTCCAACCGATCGCGGATCGATCGATGGACGCAACAACGAAATAACAAAATTACGTTTAACAAAATTACGCACAACTCGCGTACGGACTCTCAACACGATGCGCGCGATATCAGCTGATCGAACATTCGTTCGGCATGATGACGCCATCTACCGAAAGGCGCCCGTCACTAATTGAAAATGCGAATACTAAATGCGGCTATTCTTCTCGAAGAATTTCGCAGAGAAAACTATCGCAATACTTTGTCCAATATTTATTTACAGAAAGATATTTATTCACAGAAATAAAAGACGCTCGAACGACATTACGAATTATTTTTTTACAATTGCAGCGATTGCGCAGCGTAAACGACAATGGTCTTTTGATAACAATTAGAGTAAGCTATAATCCAATTAGAAGCAGCAATTAGTATTACATATTTCATTACGTATCTCAATTAAGACTTACTACATACATTGTATTTGTCACATTCGACAAATGAAATACTTAACTCTCGAACGCGGAGATTAATCTGTGAGAAACCCAAGCGGCACTACGATCACGCGGAGCTCACTTGACTGAACTGTCGCGCGGCCCCATCTGTGCCACATTCGTGATTTAACAGAAAGTGCTTGAAGTACAACAGTCGGTAATTGCAGTCAGTTCGTCTATATTATAAACAATTCTCAAACTAAATTCTAATCTACTAAAAAAATCACAGTTGTTTTTCTTTTTTCCTCCTCTTCCTTTTATATATTTCTCAATTTTAATAAAACCGAACATATAAAAATTAAATTCAAATTCAAAATCTCCCCAAATATAATAAACAACAAACGCATAAACGTGCGAGCTTATAAATTTAGATACTATAAAAATAAAAATACGCAAAATTTTAGTATCAGAACAAAAATTATAACGCATATTTTAATATTACAAAAATGTATAACAAAGTTGAACACATATGTCAGATTGTCGATATTATTATAACTAAGAGGTTCAATAATTGAAATAAGATTTTCTCATTATTTGGGGATACATATAAGGCTAAGTTGTATACATACAAATAATAAACTTTATCTTTATTATTTTATATAATTGTGCATCGATAAATTTATATTAACAAATTTTTTACTATAATATAGTTAGGTCTTTGGCATAATTCGACATTATCATACATTCGTTTTCGCACAGATACTCATTTTGATAATTTGAGATATTCATAAACCTTATTGCATCTAATTTGCATAGAGAGATCCATCATAAACGACGTGATGTGGGTTTCTTTATCCTTCTGTTTCCCGTTTTCGAAAACAATTACGAGAGTCATTGTGGGGTCAATGTTGTGGAAAAAATACGTACACGAGTCCTGTAAGAACATCATTAATTTGCAATTTATTCAGAGATTAATTCTAATTTTTAATTTCTATTTCTAATTTCTACGATTATTTTCACATACCTTCGTGCTTTTATAATAAATCACTTTCTCCATAGTGAGAAGTTCAGCATGCCGTTCCTTTATCTTGGTCTGGATATTGTCTAAATGCACCGATGATTTCTGCGTGAATGTCTAAAAAAATCACATTAATATCATATTAATCATATTAATCATAATAATATTATAATTACATAAAAAAGCATAGGATATTATATTTTATATTACTCATATATTCGTAGATAATAAATATATACTTATATTAAAAACTATTAAAAAAACAAATTTATACTTACACCGGGACAATAAACAACAACGGGAAAAATCTCGGACGAGTTTGCTCCCCTTCCAGGATGCCTGTATCCCGAACCTGAATTTCCAGTTTCTCTGGAGTCGAAGATTATCAGTACCGCTAGTATATCGTACTTTCGCCGAAAACTCTGTATCCTATGAAAAAGTTTCTATTAGCTCATGTACTCTGTGTGAGCAGCAAAGCAATATCTGTATCTTACTTGTGATAGTAATCTGTACTCTGCTTGCTCATGACACTCCTCATTTCCCCTGGACTAGCTTGTTGGCTTAAAGTAGTATGGAAATACAGAGAGCACTTGGCTAATATGGCACTGCGAAGCTTCACCAGCCACTGATACAACGCTGGCTGTTGATTCGCCTTGAGAAACGTCGCGCCGAAGCCTAATTTCCAGGACTAAAAGAAATCTCAAATTGGAATAATCTCTCTTTCGACAAGCTGCTTCCATGTCCTTATTTATATATATATATATTGCTAACCTCCTTGCTCTGCAGAATTCTTTCCCAGGCTGACATTCGCGTTTGCGCGCCGTACAGCGCCATCAGGGTCGGTAGAAATCTCCAGTTTTGAACCTCCACTTGTGCTTTCATCAATTGTACTAGCGTTTCGCATTCTAATCTGAACAATGAGAATTATTACTCTCTCACACACACATACACACTATAATTCATATTACTAAAAAAACAATTACAAAAGAACACATACGTTAAACTTGTCTTAATAGCAGTTAACGCCAAATGAGAACAGGATAACAAGTAGCTCGTTATTATTCCCTCTATGCACTGCAGCAACTCTTGATGCTTCATCACTTTGTTGTTTACACTCATGTTGTACATTTTTTCGTAGCTGTAACGCAACAATCACAAATATGATATTGGAAACAGACACGGCTGAAGCGCTAATATATATACTGACAAGTCTATCAGCTGGATCCTCGTCGTGATGAACTGGCAGAGCTGGTTGGAAACATTTTCGACCGTCGCGCCGATGGAATTCGTTCCCTTGGTCATTTCCTCTAATCTCTTCAAATCTGACTTCAACGACTCGTAGACAGTCTTCAGAGAATTCTGTAAATAATATCGATCGTGAGCAAAAGAGGCTCGGGACGACAGAGACGACTTCTCTATCACGTACTTACGTCCTTCCTGAGGAAGCCTTTGTTTTTAGCGTTGAGGAAACCCAAATCCGCGTACGAGCGCTCCGCCACGGCTATCTGGGGCAAATGCAGCAGCAGCATTCCCCACGGGCCCATTTGCATCTGCTTACACGATTCCCTTTCTCTCTCCTGGATTATAAATTTACATTTTCTCTCAGACAGAAAACACGCATTTTACGTGCACTCTTGTATCGATACGCGATAGCGACATTTCGTTTTCACTCACAACTGTCTCCTTGGCCTTGTCGGAGCACAATTGGGCGACCTGCGTGAAGAAGACGTTAAGAAACTCGTCCTCGTGATCCATCCTCTACTTTTCCTTGCAGCAGGCGCGGATAAACAACGGACCATGCGGCTGTCATACTAACGAGAGTAACGAGGTTATGTTGTGACAGTGTGTATGCGTCATGTAGATGGGTCTATTCGCGTCTGCTAGGAATAGGGTCGATTTGACTTTATGTGAGCTAATCCGCGATATTTTTATCAGTTATGATTAATTGATCGATCGAAGCTTGATGGATTTATTGGCAAAGGGTTATGATAATTTGATACTGCATGCACAAGGATATGAATTTTTAATTTTTCAATTATGTAGTAAATAAATTATTAATTTTTAAAAAAATTTATAATTAAAAAGCATTATTATTATTTATTACTTTGATATATGTACAGAAGTTGTGTAAAAAACATTTGTGCTACATATATGTACAAAGTTCTTCATGTTGTTAAGATCTACAAATTCATGATTGCTCTCTTTATAGCCTTCTCCTTATTTCTCTTGATTTTCCTCTTGTGTTGGACATTCTTACTGGCATCCCTGAAGAATTTGATTCCTTCGCGTTCCTCAAGAACGCGTTGCACATACATCATACCGTGTAAATTAAGGCCGACAGTATCCTGGGGAAGGTATCCATTCATTGATTCATCAGATAAATAATATTCTCGTGAATAATGCATGCAGTCAGTATAAATCAATTTTCATTTACCCTTAAAGAAGAGATCCTTTCAACAGCGAGTTTCTTGACGATCTCCAATGTGGGCAAAAGATTTTGATTGGCCACTATCGGACCATGATGCGCTTGTACTAAGCACAGAGCTAATCTGGCTAGTAGCTCAGCGTGATAGTCGTTTTTTAACAAGTTGGGGAGTCTCTGAAGAATATCACAGGCGGCCGAGTATGGCAATAACAGTAACGTCTCCTCCAATTCACTGAAACAAGATCCCAGTTATATTTTCACTTTTATGTAAAAAAAAAAAAAAAAAACATTGCCATATTCCATTTATAGTATCTTACCTCGCTCTAACTCGTTTAAAAGTTTCCAATAAGAAGTCTTCTGTGCTCGTGCAATCGTAAGCCTGCATCAGCAGTGGAAGGGGTGGTGCTTTGTCGGTAGAGCCAGCTTTACTCAATTCTGTCTCATATTGACTGGATATCTCCAAGCATTCCAGTATCAGTTCAGCCTGAGATGAGAAAGGTGTAACATAAAGAGACATTTTAATACTTTCCATGTTGCAAGTTTTATATACATTTTAGTAGTTCAACTTACAGCCTTCTCGCTGTTAACCGTCTTTCTGGAAGGCAACGCCTGTTGTTTCTGTCCTAATACCGCAGTACTTTCCCCGGTAACTAATTCGCTTTCCTGTTGTTCCCTCTCCTCTTCCGCTTGGTCTTGCAATACCAAAGGTTCGCCAGTTTTCTCGTACAACCTAACTACCCGATCGGAACCGCACGATGCGGCGTAAACCCCGTTTGGCGAAACGCAACAATTCCAACTCTCTCCAGCGTGACCCTACAAAGATCATAAAAAGTGTTGTAATCGCTGTACTGCTGTCGATAGGTGAGGTACTCAATGAAATACGCTACCTGTAACGTGGTGATTTTTTGAAATATGTCGGCATCCCACTGCTTAATTTTGCCGTCTTTACCGGAGGTAAAGAAATAGTGAGTTCCAGGGACGAACGAGAGACCCGTGACAGAGTCGTCGTGCGCGAATATAGACTTGTGACAATCGCCGAAATCCAAACCCCAGATCTTGACGTTGCGGTCGGCAGAACCGGTCGCTATGAGCGTGGAGTCGCTGGATATATCCATGCTCAGTGCCGGTAGCTTGTGTCCGTAGAGCGACACGAAGAACTAGAATAAAAATACAAAACAATTAAAGATGACACTTAAGATATAAACTTACGTAGTTCAAAGTAACTCGAAGTAACTACGGTACCTTAAATGTGTCCAAGAAGAAGATTTTAATGGTAGAGTCCAATAGAGAAACAGCCACAAATCTATTATTCGGACTCATTCTTACGCACAGCACGGTCTCCTCGAGCTTGAGCGTCCTCGTGTGCAAGACAGAGAGGACTTTCGCCTTTATCTGACTGTCGGAATCCTGAATAAGTTCGAAGTTCCAAAACTTCACCGTCTGATCACCACCGCCGCTGGCAACTCCTTTCTATTTTGCACAAACATATTAATGAGTTTTGAAGTAATGACGGTTGTTGCAATTTTTAATTTTTTAATTTATAAATTTTTTCTTATTTTTCTCTTAGAGGATACACTACCAAGTCGGGGAATAACGTCACGCTCCAAAGCTCCTTGGAATGTGCCGACACTTCTTCCAAGATATCGCCGGATGCGATGTCGATAATAAGCATTTTCCCGTCCTTCAGACCGACAATCAGATGTCTGTCACCCGGCACGAACGTTACCGTCAAGGCGTAGCCGCACAGCACTGTGCGTAAACACGCTAACGTTGGTCTAAAAATTGGCGTTCGTTAACAAATCTCTAATGCACATATCCATTTATTAAATTGCATATTTGTGCACAAGGTGCCCTACCTGTTCCATAATTTGACAGAATCTCCGCTAACGGTGGCAAACGCCAAATTGTCGGAGCTAAAACAGACAGCACGTACATCCGTGCGATGTCCGTGTGCCGTTATTGCGCGCAAACGCTTTACTTCCGGATTCTTCTCTTCCATGTACAAAGAATGCAATTCAATCGAATTGTTATTGACTCCAACGCATAACTGCGCAAAATAGTAAAAATATAACATAACGTAAATGCTAGGTGATTTAAAATTGATTTCTGTCTTATGCTATTACTAACTCTGAGTTCGTTTCCTTTGCCAATCACTAAATCTAGTCCTTTTGCTTTGCCGGATACTCGAACAACAGGCAAACGTTTTATCTCGTCTTTTAGGGATGGTGCATTAGGTAGCTCCTTCTCTGCATCATTCCCCTCCCTATTTACGTCATAAAGAATATATGTATTTAAATTTTATTTTTTAAATATATTTAATATATTTATTAATAGAAATTTAAAAATTTTAAATTTTTTGAGAGTAAATTAAAAACTTTTTTTTTTGCTAAAACTCACTTTTGAGCCTTCCGTCTTTGTTTCTTCAGTCTTTTCGCAAATTTATCTTTTATTGTGTCGTCAGATAGGAGATAAAACAATTCTATGGAATTTCCCAATCCATGGCATCCAAGAACTTTGCATGTGGGGTCAACTTCTAACGAAACAACTCGGCCGCTGGCAGTTCTTAATATACTTCCAACTTTTTCACATTTTATTGGGTATTTCTGCAAAAAATGCGTGCTTATAATTTTACATATTTTAAAAATAATTACATTAAAGACAAATCGCATAATAAACTCAGTATAATATTCGCGTGTACAAATGCATACCATATCTGTATCCACACTTTCCTCATTTTCTTCATTGATCTCTAACGTACCAATAGCAGCATCCAATTCAATATTCTTATTATCGAGGAACGTTATTTTCCAAACACGTAATTCCACGTCATTGCATCCCGTTATTAAATAACGATCGTCGTTCATTAGGACGAGACTCCAAACCTGCATCGATGTTAAATCAATACCATGCAATCATCTGGAATGCAAATAACGTACAGGAACACGATTATAGTACTTACTTCTGACTTATGTCCAACGAGGGTTTTGAAGTTATGCTCCGTGTCCAGATCCCAAAACTTCACAAACGTATCTTTGCTAGCGCTGATGATAATATTATGCTCTCTCATGAACACCAACTTGGTCACAACGCCTTTGTGTCCGCTTAACCGACATATTCCAATCTCTGCCACAACGTCCCAGACGATAATATCTGTGTCCTGTTATATAAAGAAGAATATAAGTACTTATAATTTTCTAATTGCACAACAAATTTGTACTTGTAATTTGTGGTTTGTAAGAGATCACCTTGGAACCAGTGGCTAATCTATGTCCCAACGCATCGTACGCCAAGGCTGTTATCTCGGATTTATGTCCCACGAATACACTGACGTTCTCGCCGCTGGTCAGATCGAAGGTTTTCACCGTGCCGTCTGCGTAACCGACTGCAATGTGTCTCCTATCGGGTGACGCAGCCAGACGTGTCACGCACACCTTTTCCCCGGACAATACCTGCGCCTGAAATTATTGCAAAAAAAAAAAAAATGCAACATCGATCATTTCTACATCGAGTTTTCCTTCACTTTTCCCTCCCCTTTCGACTTACCTTCTCACCGAGTCGCAGATCCCAAATGTATACGTGTTCGCACGCGGCGGCAGCTACGAATCTACCTTCTTGACCGTCCAATCTCACGAAGACAACGTTGCACCGGGGACTCGCGATTATATTCGCGTTACCTGCCGGCACGTATTTCAGATACTGCTTGGTCAAGCCCATCTCTCAGCTGGTCTGCAATCCGGGGAGAATAGCTGAAGTGAAACGGTTTACTTTAACGCGTAACAATAAAAAAACCTGTAAGAGTAAAATCTATGTCGCGTAAGAATATCGTAAAATCCACTGTATATCAGCAAGAATATATAGCTCAAGCTAATATTTCTGTCTATTTTGTGTGATGATGAAAAAAAAACACACACATCGAACGAATTTGAGGTTATAGACGCACGTGTTCGTACGTGCGGCCTGCCACCAGCTGTGGAGTGTAGAGTGGCACCTCAATGGCTCTGAATCAGAGCCTCTGATAGGTGCTGGAGGATTGTGCGTGCGCGCCATCGCACGCATAATCATGTCACTGAACTCATAACAATACAGAATTCAGCAGTGCTTCAAGCTGACAGATTGGTGATGCGTTTTTCAAAAACGTTTTTCAAAAACGTTCAAATCAGTTTAGTTATATTTATGCGAATTATTAATACAAAAATGAATTTAATTCAATGGTCCACATGCATAAATAGTGTTATTATTATAAATAAATAACAGTAAAATATGATTTTCGTAGTTAGTCTGCGTTTATATTTTTGGATCTAAAGGAATAATCGTGACACTCAATTCAGACCTGAAAGTATAATCCAATCAACGCACAGTGTTTTTTCTAAAGTGCTTCTTTGCCCGAACACGACATATATATATATATATATATATATATATATATATATAAATATACTTTCTTCATATGCTGATACGCATATCATTCGCAGTTCATGCATCATTCATATGCATATAATGTATGTACATATGTTTTTCTGTATGTAAAACAGAGTGCTCATCTTTGACTGCAGTACAATCAAAGGTGCTTATCTTTTGAATAATTTTTATACATATTTGTATAAAGACCTGTGTGACGGATCTCTCATTACACGTGTATGTATGCTGGCAAGTTAATTTTTTATGTCAAAAGTCATTTAATTACATCTATATCATTTAGGAGTTGCTTGTGAGACTTTATTGTACACATAGTAAAAACGAAAATGCATCTCTTATCTCACCTCAATGCAATCACGCTACATGATTTCATTATCAGTTCAATTCCAACCTTACAGATATTTGATCTACATTTTGTTACAGCAAGTATGCAAATATTTAACCGTAAGAACTTGTGTGATTTCAAAATTAACCTTGAACTCCACACCTAACTGTGCCCCATCGTCCTAGCATAAGAATCTGAACATTTGCCAGTTTATAGCAAAACAAACATTAACATTTATATTGTTAACAAAAGTTTCGTACATTTCAGCGTGATGTTCACACGATTTGTAACTCATGGTTTGAAAATACGCTCCTGTACAAAGTTGGCGAAGGCGTACAGTAAATCCATACAGCATGAAGTTAAGGAAATAGAAATCCCAGTACCTTGGGGCAAGGTGGCCGGTATGTGCAATTTTTCTGTAAGCAAGTCTGACTTACATGACATTACAAACAAATGCTTCATTTCAGGCAAGTTATGGGGATCGCAAGATAAACAACCTATCCTGGCGATGCACGGCTGGCAGGACAATGCCGCATCGTTTGACAACATAGCGCCTCTTATTGTAAAAAATACACCGGTTTTAGCGATCGATTTACCTGGACACGGCCTATCTTCGTGGCTACCACCAGGATTCATGTATTCAGAATTGGTATACCTTTTGCTAGTCAAAAGAATTAGAAAGTACTTCGGATGGGAAAGACTGAAAGTAATGGCGCATTCCTTGAGCGCTATGACGGCGTACTGGTACGCCGCGATGTTCCCAAAGGAGATGGAGTACGTTATAGCTTTGGACTTTTTCAAATTCCCGACTGTGAATACGAGCGGGCATGCCTTTATGTTTGCGAATGCGATCGATGCGTTTTTCAAAGTGGAAGAAAGTAACAATAATGTTCAGTCTAGCTACAGCGAAAGCGAGATCATACAGAGGGCAACTGCTTTCGTGTATCTGGACGAGTCGGCATTTAGAACACTTATGACTAGAGGCACCACGCGAAAGGAGGACGGAACGTATGTTATCAATAGGGATCCTCGAGTGCGGGTTATACCCGTCCATAGTATGTTTTCACAGGAACAACTGGAAGAGTACGCAAAACTTGTAACATGCCGTTATTTAATAATCAGAGGAGACAACGAGGAAGAATTTTATGGCGAGGAAAAAGAACTTTATTACAGTGCGTTAAACGTACTGAAAGCTGCTAACGATAAAGTGCAATTTGAGGCGATACCAGCATCACATCATCTTCATCTCACGCATGCGAAAGATACGGCAGCGATTATTAATCCCTTCTTAGAAAAGTATGATTGATTACATTATTCTGAATATACATATTTGGTATATCGTACTGAAATGTTTGTATATTAAGAAAACTATAGAAACAAATTAGCAAAATGTATTATTTTAATGTAATCCCATAGTATGGCATACATTATATATATATATATGACAATTAATATACAACGTAACAGAACGTAAAACTCCATATTTTTCAGGGCTTCTAGGATTTTATAAATTGTTATAATAAATCTGTTTTTGCCATGATTAATTTGTATCATTGAATAATTAAATATGCCCTACACGATTATATGCATACGAGTGCAAGATTTGAGTGCAAAAATGGTATCTGATGCGTTTCAGCATTAGATTGATGTGCATAATATTTAAGCATACATTACATGTCGTAGAATATCCTTATATATAAATGAGAACACATCAGATATTGTCTTTTTTCTTTTTTTATGGATCAAATCAAGGCCTGTGTGTAAGTAATTTTTTTACTCGAAGAAAGGAATTTGGACATTAATTTAATCTTTGCAAGAGGCTCCTCTCTGATGTCAATATACCTCGCAAATAAAAATTATTCCTTCATTCGGGATTACTTAAACTTTAAAGTTGTCTAGACTGTTCTGTTTGTTACAGCAATTTGTACGCAAGCGCATTACGACATCAATACTTCGGTGTTTTTTTTTCTTGAATATTCGCGCAGATTATAATTCGTGTCGTTTGTTCAATTAAATGTTGAATCAAATAAAATTCACATTAATTACATTTTTCTATCTAATGATTGGAATAGTTTATAACAATTTGTATTAATATTTTTAATTATAAAAAAAATACTAAACATTAAACAGCAGTCACCAAACAGTTTTATGTAAAAAAGAATTGGATCAGGACCCTTTAGAAAATGTGTCTTTACAGAAGTGGAGAATGACGCATTTTAACACAATTTATTACTTTATTTATTACAAAGGAACTGTAGAAAGAAGTACATAGTAACTGTATGTACAAATAGCACAAGAGACAGTCGAACCTTCACCAGAATCATTCACTCATGTTCAAATGCCGTATGTAATTAATGAATTTAGTCTGAACGCTTATTTTGTGTTGAACAATGAATAAAAGGCACTGGCAAGAATTGCTTCTCTTGTTCGTTTTCAATGTACAACTCTCATTCTCTCGTCGTATCAACATATCGGCAAAATTTATTTACAGACTTAAATCTAATATCAAAGAGAGTATCCACTGTATATTACTTTAAGATGTATCTCAATATCTTTTACGAGCAGAAAAATCATTTAAATATTTAAATAATCTCGTCGTACGATTAAACATTACGCAAACACTGGAAAACGATCAGTTATTTTTTTCTCCGAATTGTTCATTTATCGTCAGCACTTTGACGTAAAATGCGAATAAGTTACATGGTTTCCTTTTACGTCGACGAAATAGTTTGTGTAATTACGTTCGCTTCTGGCGTTTATAAATATTATAAAATAGTGCTTCTAACACACGAATTTATAATTCTCTTGCTATTGCTATATTTTAAGTCTCGCAATGTTATTAATAGTAATTGGCGTGGTGGTAATTGTGCCGTTATGATTTTATGTCGCTCCGCGTCCAAGGAATTGTGTACATGGGAAGCATATCCAGATTGGTCTCTCTGCCCGGTATTCGTTCACGTACGAAAGTGCACCCTCGAAGTAACGCTCATAATGGAAAACACAAGTTCTATCTATTGTGCTGCGCTTGCGGCTCCGCGGCCGCCTGCTCTCCATTGTGAACCGGTTGTGTCAACGAGTTTTGAAACCACATCATCCAGTTGCTCAGATAATCCAACTGATTTTCAGGATTGTCCCTTATCTGCACATCGTTCAATTCTTGAAAATTGCGAACGGTTCGGAGTTCCGTAAAATTATTGTTCACCGAATGGCATCCCCCATGCATCCTTACCTCCCTCTTCCTGAGGGCGTCCTTTACTAACCTTTGCCTACGCTCCTCTTCCGTCTCGATGGCGGACCGCGTGAATCTCATTTCCCTGGCCCTCAGCGCGTCCCTGCGCAATCTCTCCTTCCTCTCGTCCTCCGTCTCTTTAGCGTACTGACTCAATCGGGCCTCGCGCCTCTTCGCCGACTCCTTATTCAATCTATCCCTCCTCTGCTCCGGCGTTTCGTTCGCGTACAACGACAGCCTCTTGATCCGCCGTCTCTCGGCCTCGCGATCCAGCCTCTTCCGCCTGTCCTCCGGCGTCTCGTTGTACATCCTGTACTCCCGCTTTCTCGCCGCCTCGGCGTCGAGCCGCTTCCTCCGTTGCTCCGGCGTCTCGTAGTACATTCTCATCTCACGCCTCTTCGCCGCTTCCTTCGCCAGCCTCTGCAAACGTTGCTCCTCGCTCTCCTGCTCGTACAACTTCTTCCGCTTCTCTCGCATACACTCAGCCTTCTTCCTCAATCTTTCCCGGTAGTCCTGATGATGCACGGCGGCGGACTTCAGTCTGACGTGTTTCTTCGATCTCCTGGATACCTTAGTCCTCTCCTGCTCAAGACTATCCTTGCCCTCCGTCAATTGGGCCTTCCGCTTCGCTAACGCGATCACATCGCTCGCGTCAACGTCAACGGGGATCTGTATGTTCTGCTTGGCGTCCTTCAAGATCCTCAGTCGTATGTTGGCGTCGTTATTGCCGTCGCACAACCACTCCGCGGTGTACAACGTGCCGTGATCGTCGTCATCCTCCTTCTTTATATTGATATTAAGCCCGTCCAAGAGCTCGTTCGATATCGTCACCGTAGATATATTGTAATTGGTCGTTTGTATCTGCTCGTCGCCCCGAATGAACACCTCCGTTGCGCTCGGCTGCTTCTGGAACTCGATATTTATGGAATCGGAGTCCAGGGTGTCCAGGTAAATCGGATCCGTCAGCACGTTAGCAATGCCGCCGTTCTCGGCGTGCTGTATGTTCCCTAGAGCGGACGACTCCGACGCGTTCGATTCGTTCGCTTCACTCTGGTCCTCCTTGTCGATCGCTTTCCCATCGTAGTTCTTGGCCTCCTCGCCGATCTCGATCGCACAAAAATGCTGCGCCGACGTAATTATCTCGACTTCATTGAGATCCGCCTCGGGCTCATCGTTCTTCCGCTTATCGTAAGCTGAGATCAGGTCTGTCGGCTGATTTCCTACTTGTACATCGTCTTCAGATATTTCCATGTCCCACCGGAGATCAAACAGTGCGCTAAACGCTGAAATCATAAAATATATTTACGGTAACATGCTGTAAGTAATTTGTTCAAAAAAATCGTACATCCGACAAAATGTTAAATCCGATAGGCAAATTAAAACCGTGTCGCTAAAAGTTCGCAATATAACGCATTTCACTCTTTGTAATATTTTCTTCGTGAAAAGTCGTTTCACAATTCGGATTATAATTTCAAATTCAATGCCAATTATTTCCTGCAGACGGTCTACGTAATCGATATACATTAGATTGTTTCTTTACACTTCAATTACACTTTTTTTAATGAACTCTGTCCTTCGACGAAATCTATATGCAATTTTCGTGCACATAATTTATTATTCTTACAATTAATGTATAAAAATATTATTCGCACTCGCGAATCCGTCAGAAACGAAAACGGAATATCGAAAACTTATTTCCGACGAAAAAAAATTGCGGAAAAAGAGCAAATTCTGACCATGTCGTTCTCTCGCCCGAATCGCCGACAGAAGTTACGATAATCAGATGCCAGAAACTGTCGGAAATTTTGCTCCATACCTGCGTATCGTCTGCTTGACAGCTGATTCAAGATGGCAGCGTGGATGGCACCTCGGAGTCGTGCATTTCCGCGGTATCTGTATCAGCACCACGCGCGACGCGATCGTCATTCTTGCCCTCGCGTTACATGCCAGGCGCCGCGAATCGCGCGTAACCGCACGGCATTTCGTCGGTTTCGTCCACGCGTCTCTATCCGAATTTCATCCGAACGTCGAGCGCCGCTCGTCCGTCCACGTCCTTCGTCATTGCTAACGGCAACGAGACCCGAGAGCGGACTCTAGAACAGAATTCGAGCAGCGCTTTAAGATCGAAGGTGGCGCCAGCGGGTTTCTGAGATTGGTGGACTCTCGACAGACCGTTCCGATTCGTGGAATCCTCGACGGACTCGTGGGGAATTTTTTTCGCGAATCTCGTCGTCGCCTCTATCATCCGCGCACACCCTGCGCTCGTTTTTTAAATTTTGAGTTAAATCAATATAACTTCGATTCTTTCGCCAGGGTTGTTGACCCTTCTCTCTTTCTATCTCTCTACTCTAACGTCACGCGTGAGCGAAAAATGCAAACGCGATCGCGTAAATACAACAACCGCCTGAACTCTAAATTCTAAAATATCAAAGACAAATAAATCTATTGAACACAGATTTTGCAAAGTTTTGCTACAAATTTTGTCAATAAAACGCCAGCAAAAATACAGTAGAATATGAATTAAATTAATGGAATACGGTGACAGATTAACTATTGCAAAAACTAAGTAGGAGTTTGCCATTTCACAAATATTTAAATGGAATACAATGTATGACAAAAATGACAGATACTGCTCCGATTTCCACTGGCAGATTCTGCTGGCAGAACACGAGTTTAATACAGACGTAGTTGATGTAATATTCCATGAATTTGAATCTGTTGGCAAATTGCTTTTTTTTTACGAAGATGGCCAACTAAAAGATCTTTAGTTCGTCCCAAACCACACCTCGTTTAATCGCGGAGCCCCCGCGCGGTTAACGTCCTCCGCGTCCAATTACGCGTCTCGGGTCGTCTAAAAATGGTCAACGATTCTCCCCGATTCTCATCGGATGTCGATAAATCTCGCCCCGCGTGCGTGGTACTCGCACTTTTTGCCCGCGCTCGCCGCCTCTCTCCCCCCCCCCGTCTTCCAGGAACGCGATCCTCGATCATATACCGCTATTAATTATCCGACGTGATGCATAACGATTAGCTTTTTTCCCTCCCTCGGTTCCCCGTCGCGCCGAAAACGCGCGTCTCCGTATCCGGAGACTCGTGCGAGCGCACGTCACCGCCGGACGTCAACTCCAAATGGAAACGTCTTAATTATCGGAGCACGTATAATAGGTATCGCGCGGGGGGGGGGGGGGAACAGGGTCCAGGCGCGTCCGGCAAAAACCGTCCCGCGAACGGTCGACCGCGGTGACAGGGAAAAGGGACTCTCACTCACTCACTCACTCACTCACTCACTCACTCTCTCTCTCTCTCGAGGATAACAGGGACGGGGATTGTACGTAGTGGATGGAGAGGAAGGGGCGGCGTTCGGTATACGCTATATAAGTATATCGAGCCGGGTTTCACGTCCCCGTGCCACCAAAAGCGACGACGAGACGACCGCGACGAGGTGCGCTTATGCGCAGCGCGACGCAAAGAAACACGTCCCGCGGAGATCGCGGTGTGCGCTCCGATCAATCGCGTGAGGTGAGGTCTCGCGGCCGCGGTCCCGCGGTCGCCGGCGCGGCTGCACATCCGTGAGACTCGGGAGAGATGGGAGACGGCGACTCCTCTTTCGGTAATCGAGCTCTCATTGTCAGACACATATATTTCGTGCCGGCGACGAAAAACGTCTTCACTCTCAGTTCCTCTCCCCCCCCCTCCCCCTCCGCCCACCCCTTCCGATTTCTATGTCGCTCGAGCGAACGACGCGTCCACGTGCGAAAATGAAGCGCCCGCCGCCTGGCAAAAGTTACAATTTCTCGGAAGTGCACGACGTTCGCGTGCGGGACGGCTTTATTTTCCATTTAATTTATATTCGTTCCGAGAAGGCTGCAGATATCCGTCGCGAACGCTGCGGTTTTTAAGGAAGGCGCGGTTACGAATCTATGCATACAGATTTCCGTAAAAAAAAAAAAAAAAAAAAACCGGTCGAAGCGGCACGCCATAATTTATGAAGGTCGGCGTTCGGTCGCGCGATCGCGCGACGATTACGGGATTCGTATGCGGGGCCGCTCGCCGCGCGCGGAATGCCCGCGATGGATGGGTGGTTTTTTTCCACCCCTCGCGCGACGGTCCGACAAAATCATTAAGGGACTAACAATTCAATGAAGAATTCGCGCGGGAGCCCGGTCGTTCGCGAGAAGACGCCGGCGTAAGAAACATTCTCGCGATCGGCGGGGCATCGCAATCGGTATCAATCGGTGCTCTCCTTAATGCTCATCGTCATTCGGCTCACGCTGCCATTTCCCCGCCGTTTATCTCGCGCCGAAATCGTCTTCTTTGCCCGTCGTCGCTATATTGAATTAAGCGGAATAAAACTCGAAATAATTCGAACGCGGAGCGACGAGCCATCGCGCGCCACGCGTCAAAACCGGTTGTAATATCGGCCGCGTAGAATGACGTAATGACAATGTACTAAATAAAATTAGAATCATTTATTCCTGCACGTGTAAGCCTTCTTATGCAACCTTCTACGCCGAAGTGGGCTTTAACGGCTCGCGGTACAATTCTTCGCATATTTTTCCACGGCGCGCGAAATAACAGTTGTGATTATATTAATTGCAATTTTTTAATCTTTAATAAGTAATTAAATCTCAAAATAACTTTATAATATATAGAAAAAGCGGGGTTTTAAAATAGAGATTAAATACGTCGCAAACTTTGGGACAATCGTGAACATTGATTTACGTCGTAATTAAGGATTATTACCATCGTAATTAAGAGTGTTGATATTGGCACTTAGTGACGCCGAATATTTTGCTGATCTCCGTCTTACGATGGATTATCGGCCCTTAAACGGCGTTACGCATTAGTTCTTTAGGATCGTAACGCGAACTATAAACTGCGATAATAGAATACGACGTGCGGTAACGATCAATTTAGGTTGTCATTTCTCGGAAGCGGCCGCTGATCGTCGCGGAAGAAGGCGCGCTATTTTGATGATACGCTTTATTATCGCGAACGTGCGGCTCGCCTCACACGCGAGTCACACGATTTTCTCAGGATTTACAGCCGCGTTTGTATTTTTCCGGGTGAACGACGCGTGATTGCGCAACCGCTCTCGCGGAAAAGGTCCGCGTTAGTCGAGATTAGCAGAGAATAACAAGCAGAATGTAATACTCGTCTTTCATTAGTTCTATTAAGAATAAAATTATTTCCTCTTTGAGAAGAAATTTACTGTGACCAATTTAGTTGCAATGTAACACTTGATGCAACCATATGGTTACAGTGGTATTTAATAAAAATCCTGAGATACAAGAGTAATAAAAAAAAATAAATAAATAAATTAGCAATGTGTAGATAAACTGGAGCAGATAGACGAATCGGATCTTTATATATTACGTTGACATTACAATCATCGCTCAACTTTTCAACATTTTAATTCGAAATCTCTGATCTCTATTTAAGACGGCGTCCACCATCACGACGCGAAATCCTGTTCTGCAATCCAGAATTCCGTCATTATCCTTCCGTGACCGCGTTCCTTTCGCCGATTGCATTTTAATCGCCCTTTCCGGGCGAGATCGTCGACGCGCGTAAATCGCGAATCCCGCTCGCTGCACAGCGCGGAAGCTGGAACGAATGGCGGAGGCAGGCAACAGACACACATGCAGCGCACGCGGAGAAGCATCCAGGGAAGAGACACGGGGACACGGCAAAACACACAGAGCGCTCGTTCCGCCGCCCGGGGAAAAAGCCGCGGCGAGCATAATGGATATCTTTATTATCGGAGAGAGAGACACAGAGGCCCGCGGAGTCGGGAGCCTGTGTGACTTCGTGAGAGACTCCGAGCAGAGTCGACGCACGACGGCCGGCGACGTCTCAACCCTGGGCACGGGAGAGAAGGCCCAATTGGTCCCCGCCGCGGTTTCCCCCTCTCGCGACATAAATATTGATGAAAACGATGCGTTTATACGCGAACGACAAGTCCGTCCGCGGTTAAAAAGCCGGAAGATTTATCGGGACGCGGCCGCCCGACGACAGCCATTTCCGAGCGGATCGTACATCAAGCCGAGTCCGCGGAGTCGGTTTTCGTTCGCCGAGTTTCGGTTCGGTTTCGGTTCGCATACCCGCGAGTCCTACACTCGACGCATCTCTCTCTCTCTCTCTCTCTCTCTCTCAACTCTCTTTCTCTTCTTTACTTATTTCCAAGAGATCTATTCTAGCCGCTTATACACGCTAGATACGTATACGTCTCGCGCGCGCGGAGAGCGCATGACTTTTGTTGCAAACCGGTTTAAAGCGCAACTCGAATCGTTCAGTATGCGTCAGTTTTGAACTTCAACGCCGACCGAGATTCGGTGACTGTTGCGTCTCTTGCCCATTGTCCACCGTCCACCGCAACGTGCGTCGTCCCGACGACGATATATATGTATAGAGAGAGAGAGACGCGCGGAGCGCGCGCCAATCAACGTCTACAACTCAAAACTAAAAAATGGCATAAGCGCCTTATGAACGTTTCTCGTATTCTTCGACGATCGGTCTCGGGGGTAGTCCCACTCTCGTCGTCCCTACGGTCACGAGCGCTTAATCACGGGCATCGTGTCGAGGCACTACACGGCGATGACGATTACTATTGTAGCGCTGCGACTTTGTACGATTATGGGAATGCAGACGAATCAATAGTTACAAAGGCCTCTCCTCTAAGAATTGGCTCGGAGTCTCGAGTTTTACAAATCTCGCTGTCCTAAGTTGGCAAATCACGACAAGCCCCCCCCCC
>NW_012026784.1:2336885-2417621 GCF_000956235.1 Wasmannia auropunctata
CCCCTCGTCCCTCGAGATTTCGAGGATTCGCTCAACACCTAAGAATCGCGTAAACGTCTTCCCTTCGGCCGGTCGTCCCGTGTGCGTTTTCTCCTCTCTCCTCTTGCTCCTTCTCCATCTTCCCCTATTCCCCATTCGCCACCGACAATGGATACTCATCTGAATTTATAACGAACGCTAGTAATTCAATTTTTTCATGGCGCACACAAATTAGAGGCTCTCGCCAATGGCAGAAGGCAGTGAGAAAGGATGGTCGATGACACAGTGAATAGAGAGAGGTGCCGATCGCTGAAAAGGATCTCGCATCGCCGATGCGTTTCCATTTTTCTGCCGGGCCTTCTGCGGCGGCCTCCTCCTCCTCCTTCCCGCTACCGTGTGTGTGTGTGTGTGTGTGTGTGTGTTTGTGCCACCGTGTCTATCTCATTTCAACGAGCACGCTTTCTTTCATCCCGGGCACACTATACGTCCTCGCCCCGGCACAATGCCCGTCGGCATTAGATGGGGATAATAATATGGCAGTATCACTCGACACCCCGGACTTAAGGGGGCGACTAAGAGGAATCTCTCTCTCTTTCTCTCTTTTTCCTTCCCTTTTTCGTGTATCCCTCCCGAACTTCATTTTTTCTCCTCTTCTCGTATCTCTCCTTTTCTTCGTCCTCTCCCGTCCTCCCCAATCGCGCGGGGGGAGGGGGGGAGGGAGGATCCGTCGTCATCGGACTCTCACGCCTCGTCGTTCCTTTTTCGGTCTCGTCACGCGTCCCGCGTGCGGTTTCGTCTCCTCCTTGTATTTGGCGGGCCGTCGTCACGGTGGTTTCCGAGATAATTCTCGATACACACGGCACATATACATACATACACGGATCCTACCGTAATTCCCCGGCGCGTTTCATTCGCCGCCTGAAACGGCCTCACCTCGCGTTTCCTCGTCCCGCGTTTCTGCCGTTCTTCCACGGGCTCGCGACATTACATTTTGTTTGTTTAAGGTTGCGCAGTGGGCAGCCGTGTGCGGTCGAGGTGACGAGCGCTTCTGCACCAAGGGTGGAGAGAGTTAATTCCGTCTCGGGCGCTCGCTCGGGGAATCGCTCGGGAGCGGGGACGATACGATTAGAGGTTTCTCGCGTGCTACGGATGGGCGTTATATACTATGAATAGTGCGTACATGAGAGAGCACGTGTCTATGCCTCGCGCGCGCGCTACGGCCGTAATTTATGGTTTCGGTATCCACACGCAGCGATCGCGGGTCGTGTAATTTAAAGTGCTCATCAGAGACACTATATGCAACACTATGGACAAAATTGCATGCATTCAATTAGGCGACAGGATCGCGTGTATCTATAGCTTTGATGATGCACTTACGATGTATACAGAAATAACAGGTACCGTGTGTCAAATCAGATTTTGCACGCTCTAATTATCGCTTCATCTATCGCGACAATTAAGTAATTTAATCGATAAGCTTGTCTACTCGGATAATCTTCAAATCCTCATCACGAATGAATTGTCCGATTGTACAAACGGGGGTATATAATACGAGAATTTTGCTACATTAAAATTCGCAGTTCTTATTCTTTCTCCATTCGTCCCTTTCTCTCAAAAGAGAAAAGTGCACGCGCGTATGCTGTCAAATGACGATTACCCGGTAGAAAAATTCCAGGACCACCGGCGGACGCGAATTAGCTTACCGAATAATTCGCTCCGCTCTGCGTTGAACGTGAGGGGGGAGGGGGGGGGGATGATCGCGGACAAACGCGCAATAAAGGATATACGCGCGATGTGTGTTCCTCCTGCGACGGCAAATCTGGTTTCATGCTCGTCGCAGCCGGTCGCGCGGCGTAAGGATTAATTTATGCCGTCGTGCGCGCGTCTCTTCATCCACCGCGGGGGACACTCCGCGGTGGCTCGAGCTTTGACAACAACAGTCGCCGTTATTAATTACAGAGCCAGGACCGGCTTGGGAAGCTGGGAACCTGTTCGCGGAAAATGTCAGATAACATCGTACGATTTTGCAAGACTTTTCTTATGGCAATTATGTAATTATAAAAATACATTGGACGTAAAAAGGGAAAAGTAGTTTGATTTTTAGTACTGTATCTTTTAATCAATTTGACCGACATTTGATCATATCGTTATAGTTCGAATTATTGCGATTATATTTATTGACATGTTTTCTGCATTGACATATCTAGCTATATGCTTATTAGAGGAATTTAGCTATCGAAGCGACTTAAATCGGCAGAATAATCGAACTTTTGAACTCGAGCGTTTTTACTACGATATCTCGCCAGCTCCGATCCTGAGTTAGACGATCGCTTTCGTGGCGGTGCAGGACCTTGCACGCGGACCTACAGGCATCGCCGGAACATCACCGGGAACGTGGTTTAACGGCCGTAACTACTCTTAATCGCGCGTGGCTTATCCGCGTGAAACCGAGGAAGCCATCCCCGGTGGGGCGTCACGGTTAAACCCACCGAGAAACCACACGTGGATGTGGACGAGTGTTAATGAGTTATAGCTGAACGCTCCAGAGCTCTCCGCGCTGGAATATGACAATATAATTAGTGTAGCCGGCGATTTCTTGCTGGATATTAATACGAACAGCTCAAAGATAGGTTCGGATGTCGAAAAATATATAAGGCGTCTTTGATTTTGTTATGCAGATTTACATTGGATTTCTACAACAAATAAAAATCAAAATTAAAAAAAAAGTTAAGAGTCCAGGTAAATTATTGTATAATTAACAAATTGTTTATCTAGTCCGATTCTGAAGTTATATTTCAAACAATTGCAATATTGTAAAGGCAGCAGTTTTTCAGAAAGCTTACTACGTGATGAAGCTGCTTTATTAATTTAGTTTTATCATAACTTTTCGCATGAAATTAATCTTGCCCGCATACGACTAGATTTTTCAGATGAAGCTCTGACGAAATTACATTTTTACTGAAGAAGGGAGAGAGGGAGAGAGAAAGAGAGAGAGAGGAGAAAGAGAAGAAAGATTACGGGAAGGGTGATTTATAGCGTTGCTCGCATGTTCCATTCGGAAAAGAAAGACGTCCGTAACGGCATCTTTGACAATAACGGTCGTGGATATCAGCTATGCGACTATACTTTTGCATCGCGCACGCGGCCTATCCGTAATCTGCGGGAATCGTTTTGAGCCGTTGCCCTAATCGCCCCTCGAACCATCCTTAATTGCCTACGTATAATCCTTTAGGTACAGAAAAGCGTGACAGCTCGACTTATCTAAATAATTATTGGTAAAGTAACGGGACGCCCGCTTTTCGCAGCGTCACGCCGCACATGATCTCTCCAATGATAATTCGAGATAGTGCTCCTGAATAGCCTCTTAAGTTACCTTCGTCATCGATATTCTCTCCGTCAATCGCAAGATACGTATTTTAAGTCGTATATCCCCATTAATTAATTTCTTTGAAATTTCTTTGTTACTCTCTTTCTATATTTATTGCACATCTTTTACTGTTTATTTCCTACCGCAGAAACGGATTCCACGGGGGATGGGATTTCTTCGTTCGAGCAGGACAAAGTAGAGCACCGTTTACAGGAATGCGCCATTAACAAATGCGAGGGGCTTTACGAGGGTCATTAATGCTGCCGATATTTCACTGCGGTCCGGTGTGTAAGCCGTAAGCGCGTGTATTATTGCGGGATGTTTCGCGCATGTATATAGCCGCCTTCCATAAGTCATCGGAACAATGCCTTCGCGGTCGTGCACGTAGGTATTATTTTGCTCCGCGTCCCTCCCCGCGCGCGATCGAAGCATGATCTATGCGCACGGGTCTCGTATACACACAAACACACACACATCGAACTGTATCAGTTTTATTTTCCCGTCGGGGAAGACGCAAAGTTTTCGCACTTTTACGGTACGGATCAGCGATACAAATTCGATGCGCATGACTGGCGAACGAAAAAACCAACCAGAAAATTATACAGAAATCATATTTATTTTTTATCGTCTCAAGGAATTTTTCTTTGTTATATCGATCTACACAATTAAACATCCAAGATTACCAATATACACATAAATATGTATTGTACTTCATTCTTTGTAAAAAATTGTGCTCGGATTATTTGAGAAATCTACAGATCGTCTCAAAATTTCTCATTTTATAACAAAAAATTCCTCTAACTCGTTATTAAAATTGTGAAACTTTCGTTTTATTACGAGCATCTCGTACGAAAAATCAAACCTCATACACACTTTTTCTGAAAGAATCAAACATCGTGGATACATGACGAGTCAAGTAACGTAGAAAGTAAACGAAGAGTGAGAGAGGAAGAGAGGCAGAGAAAAAGAGGAATGGGGAAAATATATCTTGTTTCGGACAAGATACAGCGCGCACCTGCGTCGAAATAAATTATGGAGTTATCGCAATAGTTAATCCGTCAGTTAAGCGCGCCGACCTTACACTGTCTTTCGTCGCAAATCACCGTGCGGGACATACCCTTAATCGATTTTACATACGGGAGGGAAAATTAACGAACGGAATGTGCCGCTGGTGCGAAACGCGGGAGAGAGAGAGAGAGCCGTGTGGTCTCCTGTGCACATCGCGCGCACATCTTTGTACTTATTTTCGAATAATAGTTCTACGTTGCGATAAAGCCGGTCGGAGGTGGTAATTACGAAGGTAATCAGTGAAAAGTCACTAGGACAAGAACAGCCTTCAAATCTCTAACGAGAGTTCCATTGCTACTATACATCCCCTTCGATGGAAATACATATACATTTAAATCGTCGTAAATGAAGTCCACTAAATATCGCTTGTCCGAGGAATATCAAAGGGTACCGATGTCGTTAGCGTTAACGAGAATCGCAGAGGAGCTGTCGCGTTTTTAGCAACATTCCAGCCACAGCCAGATTTACATCCGTAAAAAGAAACAAATCGAGAAATACACGAGAGTATCTATAAACAAATGAAAATTTCGACAACGCGCATTCAGGTGAGCTTTCCTTGCCACCTTCTTTTTGGCCGTCGCAAATTTATCGAACGTCTCGCGCTTTTTTTTTTTCGCGATAATCTCTTAATGACCGCCGTTAATAATTACATCGTCGGCGCGTTCTTTCTTTTCCTCGTCATCCTCCCTGCGACTCACGTATAACTCATCCAGCGCGTAGAAGGGCGGAGATGCAATGCTAGAAACATGAATCATTGTCTGGACGTAGGTACTGTTATCACTTTATTTCTACCGTGCGTTAATTAATGCCCGGCAATCTTGTGAAATCATTGCCGGGGCAACGGCCTTGCAGCCTCACTCGCTTCATCACTGTTTCGTCGGTTCTTAACGCGGGCCGCGCGCCGTCCGGACCCGATTTATTTTCGTACTAATAAAAAAAAGAGAGAGAGAAAGAAAAGGAAGAAAGCGTATATGCGTCTTAATTCGCGACGTCCCATTTTTACTAATTTATCTTCGAAAAGTTAAATCCTGAGACAGAAGCCATTTGTAACATCGATTGAGATGGATTAGCGATACCATAATCAACGTGATGAAGATTTAATTATTCGCATAAATTTAGTCCGCGCCACGACTTAATTCGGCACGAAGTGCCTATTTAAATGCTTATAGCCTTCCTCGTTAATAAATCACCGCGCCACGTAAAAATGATGCGATAGTGAAATATTATTCGCGCCACGTGATAAATTGTGAATAACACGTATATACAGAAATGTAAGTTATGTGAATACTAAGTTAAACATTATGTCAAACGTTAAATTTTCCTTCCCTTCACCTCCTTTTCCGTCTTCCGTATCTCTTAAGGATTTTCGCGATGTTTTCGCGAAGAAAGCTTACTCCTTACCGGTGAAAATATTCCGCGCAACGCCGCTGTTTCAAGGGGTTACAGTACATCAGACTGTTGACGCTCATAATACTCGCAGAAGATACGTCCGGGTTCGCCGAGTCATATATCACGAGTGGCGAGCTCTCGTAAGCAGGCAGAAGAAGCACGATGAAGGTGGGTAAACGTGGCCTTTTACAACGTTACGTATTTTCTTTGCCTCCCGTGGAACCGTCGTCGTACTGCACCGCACCGCGGTATGATTTTTACTGTGCGACTGTAAGTTTTTACTGCAGTATATATATAGCCAACTCAAACCGCGCTCTTGCTATTCGTTGTAATATTTATATAGCTACAGAAATGGAAACGCAAAACAAGATAACAGTTAAACAGTTAAATTAATAGTCATTATTATTAGTATTAACGCCGCAATTATTGTTATGAATTGTTATCAGTGTTTCTCATCATTATCGCTGTATTATTACTTCGCTTCTAACTCCGAGATGCAATGCATTTTCGCCACGCAACATAGAATATTGTGTGGTTTTGGTACCCGCGAGATGTTCTCGTGGATCAAGGCGAATTTCGGTTCGACGTGCACATGTGCGGGGCAATGATCATTACCGTGTAACGACGGGACCAGGCGATAATCGATCGGGGCCGCGATCGATCGGCAAACAACACCGTGTGCGCAGGCGGCGCTCGCACCTCCGCGCGGTGTGCCGGGCACCCACCCCGGTCGTTAGGGATAAATTAAGTGGTTACACTTTGTTTGATCGGGGCCCTACGGAGGCCCGAATTAAGTTGTTATCGCGAATTAGCTGATTATACCGGGCGGCGGTGCGAGGTGTCGGTTTGATTTGTTGTTCGCGAAACACCACCGCCGCCGCGCCGCGCCGCGCCACGCCGGTTTGTTTATGCCGCCACGCCCCGCACCCCTTCCGCGTGCAGCTTCCAGGTCGCTTATGGCTTGACCCCGAAAATAAGCCGCGCCGATGGCTGGATCGTTCTGACCTGGTCCCGCACCGCTGTGTGACCCTTTGTGTGCCCATCACAGCTTTTCGCCTCTCACACGGAGCCCTTAATTGGGACGGATTTTAATAGCGAGCGATCATAACGAATTATCCTCCACAGCGAACCGACGGACGTGCAAAATTGACGTTGCAAGCCCGATGTTTTGGCGCGGATAAATCAGAATTTTTCTTTCGTCCACAGTCGCAGGAAGACCCAAGATTAAAAAAAAAAAGATTTTAACCCTCTTTCGGTATTGGCATACCTCGTAATCAAAATTTTACTGTAATTTATAACATACAATATTTTGAAAAGAGAAAACGTAACGTTTTTGAGTTTCCTATAGAGCATCGATAGGTATTAATAAAAAAAAATAAAGCCAAGTACATTAAAATTAAATAAAGTACTTAATTGTTTATAACTATGTACCTGTGTAGCGATCGTGGCGCAAGAAGCTGCGCGGCAGCTTTCTGTCCCAAAAATCCAGGTTCAAAACCCAGAGCAATATAAACTCAAAACTCGATTTGAAGCGATCGCCACCTCTCGGAAGACAACGTCAAAAATATGCAAACAAAATCGCCTACGTCCGTGACCGGATATGGCGTACAATTATGATAAACCATACTACCGCAATAATAAATCGCCCGACATCGGTTCGACAACAAGACTATATTGACCAACTTCGTACATTCACTATGTAATGAAGACTGTCAATATAGTTTCGTTGAAAATTCCATTGTCGAGCGATTTATTATTGCGGTAGTTACTTGATTTATCATCATAAGTTATGGTAACATTCTCTTTCAATTTTACAAATTTTAAATTTATTTCAATTTTTACAATTTTTTATAAAAATCGCATCTATAAAGTTATTTTACTAATAGTATCAAATTTCTTCTTTCAAGTACTCGTATAGATTTGCCGATAAGATAAATAAAACTTTTTCAGAAGCATTTCTATAACTCCATTCGCTCTGGCAGGATTTTACAAAATTACGGAGAGTCGAGTGTATTAAATCGCAACACGTTTTCTACGTGGAACCGCGTGTATTCGTACACAAGAATCTCGACTTAACGCATCATCGCGGATCCGAGATAGGCAAGGGGAGAACGAGATACGGGCTGAAGAAGAGTGGGAAGGAGAGTCGCGCCGCGAAAGGGACGCGAGGAAAGACGTGGGAAGGCTAAAAGGACGTGAGGTGCCCGCGCGAGGAGTGGAAAGGGTGCCCCACGCTATTTTCCACGAAAATTATAGCCATCTATGCGCGTAATCCTCTTTATAGCCGCGTTGTATCAAATTATAACTGCAGCGGCGCGCGCGCTTCCATCGCCGTTCCCCTCCCCCCCCCCCTCCTCGCCCCTTCGTCCTCTCACCGCGAGAGTACCGGGGCCCTTCGGTGGGCCCCCGTCATCTCCCCGACATCACCACTTTCTCGCGGTCCTCACGACGCTCGTTTTTCCCTTTTTCGCTTGCGCTCGTCCCCGAAGCCTCGTAAAACGGCCCGCAACATTCCGCCAATCATCGCATCGGCGAGACGCGTAACCCCCGCGACCTCCGGGCCGCAACCTAAAGCCGAACCTGGGACAACTCCGATCCCCCTCGATCCACGTGGCGATAAATCGATAAGTCATTATGTAATACAATCGGAGAACTCGTAGGCCGCGGTTATGCTACGCGATTTATATGTCTAATAATAATATCACATAGTTAAATATCAAACTCTTCGCCTCTTTACCATATCACAAATGGAAACGGCTCTTCCCTTCAAAATGTAACTAATAAATAAAGTAAGGGATTAGAGTGGCCAATGAATCGACGTGAGTTGCTGCCGAAGAGAAATCTTGTGTCTTTCATCTGGAAAAGAATAAAGTTCACTTCTGACGCGATCGGTTTGCCGAAGCAACTGGACTTGAGGATTCTTTTTCCGCTTCTATGTGTGATACTGCAGTGAATATTGTACAGTAAAAGAAACGGAGAATCGGTTGCGGTGAGTTGACCGATGTCGACGTGTTTGATCTTAAGCAACTGTGTCAAGTGGGCTACATTGAAACGTAAAAGTAATTTACAAACAGTCGTGTAGTAAATGACGTGGAATAATTGCGCTGCGTCAAACGGCGTGGACGTTCACATATTACTTCGAAACGTCGCGGCGCCTGTTGCGAACTTGATAGTCGCGGGCTCGACCTCCTTGCATGATGATGTGATTCATCGTTTTAATAACTTTACTGTTAACGGCATTCTATAAGGATTTAAAAGCAACATCGACAGCGTAAAAATACAAATCGTGAAAGAAAAATGTAACGACAGCAAACGAAATCTTCGCCAATCAATCCCGAAAAATTTACAAAACCGAATTTTTATTTGGAAAAAATGCAAATCATAAAAAAAAATGTTTCTTTCTATATAATATTTGAAATCATAATCCGCGGGCAACACGAGAAAGTCAAATAAATTTCGCTTTAATGTCACTAAAATATTTTATAGATAACCGCGACTTTACTTGCACGCATGTAAGCGCATTGTGACGATGGTTGTGGTCGCGAAGGTCGCTGCGGTACTTCAAGGTTGCTGCGCGAGGCGAGATCGGTCCACGCTGACCGATCGATCGATCATTCGACGGACGCCGGTGAAAATCGTGGCGATGGGGATTAACGGGACAGGAAGCGTGCAGTATAATCGCGGAAACTAATTACGGATAATTGAATGGGACGCACACAAATATTACATGCGTGTAAGTGAACTTTTTTTCGATGGATCTCTCTCTCTCTCTCTCTCTCTCTCGCACACGTTTTCTCAAGGCACGAGAGCGCATCGCTTCTTCGCTATCTCGGTAGGTGATAGTCTCGCGGGAAGGATTACACGCCACGGCGTCGTAAAACGCCATTAGAAAAATCGTCTTTATGCGCATATCGACATGTACATGCGCGTGGTCGATATCGTAAAACGCGCGTGTACGCGCCGCGTCGTAAAGTATTCTCAAGATTCCGCGATTTTCGCAGTTCGCACAATGCACTCTGCGCATACCAAGCAATTATTCCAACAGTTCGTATAAAGAATACCCTTGAATATACTCGAACGATCTCTGCAATAATAAAACGTGTCTCTGCAATAGTGCTAATCCAATGTTTGTTAATTATTACATTCCGATTATTAAGTTCCTTTTACACACTAAGGAGGTGTCTTATTTTATATATCAGAGAAATGATTATATTTCAATTAAGTTCCAGTTTATTTTTTTGATGCGATTTATTCAGAGATTATTTATTTTATTAAAATATTTTAATTAGGGTAGAGATGGCAACTAGACTCCGAAAAAAATGTACTAATTCGAAATAACAGTTAACACTCGACGGATTAATTAGCGGCTCGTCGGAAATCGAAAAAAAAAAAACACATCGCAGGAACGATAATCGGCTCGGCCGATCGCAAGAGATGAATCTTTAAAGCGAGCATCCGCTGTGATAGTCGTTAACCTTTAGTTAGCGTTATCTTCTGTGGCAGTAAAGGCGTGGTAACGTTTACGATCTTTCACGAGAGAAGAGGCTCAAGATAGATCGTTACTGCGTTGCGAAAAACTGTGGAATCGTTGATAACACGAGTATTATATATATGTACGATATATTTTTTTTTGTTTCTCTTTTAATTAATTTAAATACGCGCTTGACTGATTAAATAATTTATAGAAAAGCTATTATAAAACTTGAAAATAGTCAAGTCTTTTTATAATTCGTAAACGTATACAATATCAATATAGGACATAATCTGTATACAGATATTGTAATCAAATTAGCGTTACTGTGATAATCACATTTCATATATCAATACAAATTCTACACGAAAATTTACATTAATTATTGTAATTGAACACACCAAAGGAAGTTTATAGATTAAATAGATTCAAAAATATGTCGAATTCATAAATTTTCTTAACGGGTGTGCATTGTGTTCGATAAAAACCTCTTGTTAATTTCACTTGCAATGTTTATACAACTCAGAGAACGGCTATCAATTTATTCGAAGTGTATTTTTTCTTGTCAGTATGCGAGAACAAATTATAACGCAAGAGAATTAATTGCTGTGTTTCGGGTTCCGAGAGGTGGTATCGGGGATTTAGTTCGAGAAGATCCCGCCTCTGTTCCTTCTCTTTTCCGCCGCGTAACCACCTCTCGCTGTCTCGTACCGCGAAAGGAGATTCCCTCGTAAGGCGTTCTTCGTCGTCGGAATCTCAGGGCGCAGAAAAAGCCGCGACGACGGACCGCGAGGACGTGCCAACCTGTAATTGTTCCCCGATGTAATTGCCCGGTTCTCGCACCGGTTCGGTCCACTCGACAGCCCCTTACGCGTTCTATTCTTCCCTGAAGAATCTGGAAATTCATATTCTGTCGCGACATTCTGTCGCAATCACGTGACGGAGCTTTTTCTTCGCGAGATTATCTAATATTCTATTCTTGTGTATTCTGTTTGCTAGTGAAACAAGTGTGACAATTAAATTGGAATATCAATTATTAAAATTTTAAATACTGATTATATCCCTGGATCGTAAAAATCAGATCATTCGTTAAGCTCGCCACCAATTTTCCGGGACCAGATTTCTCTGGATAAGAACAAAAAAGCAAGATGTGAAGCAAAACTACTGGAGACAAACTACGAGGAAAGAGATATAATATTGAAAAAAGGGAGCGAGGTCGATATTTTTATGCAGAGATTTGATATCGAGGAATAAGGATCTGGGAACATAATTATCTGGCGAGTCAAGAAGACCGCGAGAAAGAGGAAGATAAAGGGAAACGATGCGCGAGAAAAGGGGGAAGAATGGGAGAAGGGGTGAGACGGTCAGGGGTTTATTCTTCGGTACGGCTGGAATCCGAAATGTTCGGAAGGCGCGTTATCTTCTTGCGTCGTTCCACGACAGCACCACTCGCGGATTCCACGATATCGTGGGGCGTGAGTGTATTAGCCTATGTGTATGTGTATGTGCGTGTACAGGTGCAAGCGAGTAAGAGAGCTAGCGCACGTGCGCGGAGATGATATATCTTCGCATCTTCTGCAAGCGTGACGTGAAAAAACATTTCAAAAGATCAAAGGAAAGCATTTGCGTGTTTTTTTTACGCGTACGATATGTCTCTTTTTAATCTTAAAAACATTCTTTCCATAATGTAATTTTTGCAACATTTCGATTCACGTTAATTAAGATAATGATTTTTGTTTAAAGAAAATAATATCAATAATAAATTAAAATTCATTTTCTCAGTTCCTTTCCTCAGTTTATTCACACACAAAACTCTAGTAATTATTCTTCCATGTCACAGGAACAACTTTGCGACGCGTTGTACTCAACGAGAACTCGAGAAATCAAATAGTGTGAGTTTCAATAATTGTCTCTTAAGGGAATGATAAAAAGTGCCGAGGTTTGTATCCTGCTTCGCGCTGAGTAATCTATGGGTCCAGAGATTAGAGAGCTCCGGCCATTTTGGCTGTCCAAGAGAAAGGGGCGAGAAATTGAAAAATAGTAACGTTAATTAAGAGCTCGATCTTTTGTATTTGTCTATCTTATCTACGTCACCACGCTATCTTAAATTTCTGACATCATTAATTCAAGCTCGACAAATGGAGAAATATTTCGATATAACGTTACATATCTTCATTAAATCCAAGATAAATTTGAAATTTTTAGATGCGTATCGCGTAACCAGAAAAATATTATCTAGATTTCGATCGATTCCGCGTACAACCGGGAGTTGCAGAAGAGGTGAAAGGGAAAAGAGAAAAAGAGAAGAGAGAGAGAGAGAGAGAAGGAGAGAAGAGAGAGAGAAAGAGAGCGCTGGATCCCGTAGCGGTAACGAGTCGAGACGGCCCGAGAACATCGGCGGTGCCACTTCAAAGCGAGAATCCCGCGCAATCAGGCCTCCCCCCAGCCCTCCCGAGGCACGTTTGAAAAACCGAGCGCGAGGGCACCATCGCGTCGCGTCGTCCCCGCGCCTCTCGCGTGCCCTCTCAGCAGCATCGCGCAGCCTCCGCGATCTCGGTTCAGAGCGACCGGAGCTGCGAGGACGGAGATCGTCCTGCAATCGAGAGAGCAACTTCGGCGACATCGACGCGGTCGGTCGGCACTACTATACCTTTCTCTCTCATTCTCTCTTTTCCTATCGTCCCCTTTTTGCGATTAGGAACGATTCTTATTGTATGTCTACTATGTAGAATAAACAATAGTTCATCAAAAATTCATTGACCAATAAAAGGTTCTGCTAAGAAGAAATCTGTGTATCATTTTCGTTCAGCTTAATATTACTAAAGCAATATTGAGCTAAAATGAATACTGATTAGAAAACAAAGGTATTCTTAACGGAAATACATTTGCTACGAGAGATACTAGAAGATATTTAATTGCTACACAAAATTAATATTTACTCGAAATATTCTCTTTCTCGATATACAATTAAACAACGAGATACACAATCTATTCGAGATCGCGGCGCGCTAAAGTATCGTTAGAAGAGACGTAGAAATGAATTAATTAGTCGGATCATATACGGCTCGCACGCGCCGGTGGTACATTAATAAATTACTTTCCGTTCTCCCCCCCGGTTCTCCTTCACATTTGCACTGCTCTGCGATAACTGTAAATGCGGAACGACGTCATTAGTGGCCACCGCGATGCACAGGCCCGCGCTTTTTTAATTGCTGCTTTCGGTCACGTGTATCTAGGAAAATATCCGCCAAGACAGTTACGAGTAATTACACCCGTATAAAATATTACCGCTGTATTAAATGCGAAATGAGTGCTTGGATATAATTTAATGCATTTCTACCGCCGACGTAATAAATCCCCGCTTTAATACCCTTTTCTTTCCTCTCGTATAAAATCCTCTCTCTGCTGCTCTAAGCTCCGCGATCCGCGCTCGTCGAATTAACGTAATCCTCGAAGGATTGTATCGCACTGAGAAATCGCGCTTCCTGTTGCTTTATGGATCGATATTTTTTTTCACGACAGCGAAAATTAAATTTTATGAGTTTGATTTGATTTGATCGCTCGATAATCACGATAATCATGACAACCGACCGTTACCGCGGACGACGCGTTTTCTCGGAGACTTTTTAATGAGCGCAGCTTAACCTGAGTGATTATTCAACGTCGATTATCACTTTTACAGTCAAAAGAAAATTGCTAATTTATTAAATTGCTGAAAGATAACGAAAATTTTAATTAAAAATCAATAAATCATTCGCTATTTCAGGGAAAAAAAAACTTACTTGAACAAAGTAATCAAAGCTTTAAATTATTTTTAAACAATTATTATAATCCTAATGATTATTCAAACTTAAATTATTGTAATTTATATTACAGAGAAAAAAGTAACGACCGCATTTTAATTAAATTTTGTGCAACGAGATGTGCTTCTGCTTTATTCGCTTGGCACTCTTCGACGAGATCTGACGAATACGCGAACAGAAGCAGGAGAGGAAAGCTGGAAAGCCGAGCATCTATCGATGTCGGAGAGCAATAAATACTTTGGACAGGACGATCCGTGCATAGACGCGATAACGTCGCACATCGGATGACGAACCTAACCATCTCCGTCGCGTCGCATACGAGAAACGAGTGTAGATTACTCACGCCGATATGAATAGTTATTCGCGGTAATTGGTCGAGGCCTCGTTGCTCCGACGAGATTTTCACCGCGCGCCGCGAGACGAGTTTTGTTAAACACAATTCTAATTGCTTCTTCCGCATCTCCGTATCGGGCTTACGTACGTGTATGAACTTGGCATCTCATCTCTTTGCACCGCAAGTTTTGATTCAAGCTTTAATTCTATTTGCATCCGCAATATAGTTCTAAAGTTCCTATAATAAATATTATAGTTTCGCCAAATTTTATAGATGAAATTTATAGATGAAAATGACATTTTGAAAATATGAGGTCAATTTCTCAAGTGGCAACTCACGTTTCGAACATTTAGCAATCGGCATCGAGCAACCTGTAACTCAACATCTCACACACGACACTTTAATAGCTCGAATCGAAATATGTCCGCGATGTGTCACATGTAACGATGAGTGATGCTGGTTTTAATTATATACTTGTAATAATTACAATTATGTCATTTATATCGCTTCATAATCACCAGTCACGCTGGAATTGTAAAACCTTGAATTTTGTGTTATGTCACGAAACGATGCTTACAGTCGACGCTTACAGTCATTAGAAGTAAGATATCATCAAAGTCAGAATAGAACAACAAAATCGTAACACATTTTCATAAAAAATTGAAAAATATTCAACTTTATGAAAGAAATGATACTTAATCATTTCTAGATACGATCGTCTAGAGATTTGTTAAAATCAGTTAAAAAAGTTGTCATGTAGATGATACTTGCCAGTGGGCGGAAATAAACAACATATTGCGCATTACCGCCAAATAGCGAGCGACAAGATCTAGCGATTAGAGTTTTATCATGAAAAAAAATATACAGATCGTCGCAGAAGCGAGACATAATTGCCCTATTGCTCAACTTGACGAGTTTTTCGCACATCAGTTTCGCGCATCAAATCCTGTCGCGGATCGCGCAAACAAAAGCCGTGATAACAATCGGAAGTAGCGTTACATAGTAGCGAGGATACAACACCATCGGCATGCTGTTTTTTTCCGCGGTTGGATACACCGGATTATGAGATCTGTATAAAAGCGAAGAACGTCTGTTGATCCAGCCAGTGTACGTTTGCGCGAATCAAAGCGAACCACGATGATCAAGCTGTTCCTCATTACGTTGCTTTGCGTGGCGGTGGTAAGAAGTCGATAATAGCTCATTTGTAGTCGCAGAATGGAGCGATGTGTAAATTACGCGTATTATATTAATCTTATAAATTAAATACACGAACTCGCGTTTTATAAAATTAAATTCGCAGTACAAAAAATTTTCTAAGATACATACAAGAATTATAATTGTATTATAATCATATATTTGATCAATATTTGAAAAGTCTGTCATGTACTTTTTTTAATGTAATAAGAAGAGAAGGAAAATACGTATGAGAATAAATTTTTATTATCGAAAACAAAAGCCAAATATGAATAAAATATTTTTGCAAGTAATTTTTTAACACATTCGAAACGTACTCGATTAATTTCGCGAAATAATTTCGGTTATTTCATCGCTACTAGCGTAGCGTTGTTATTTCATTATTTATATTGTCTAATACGATTATATTTATAAGTAATAAAATATTTAACTGCCTTTTCAGTTTGCCGATTCACAGGCCGACTCGCCGGTCGACAAATTGAATCAAGTGAGTACGACGTTTTGTAATTTCTCATAGAATTATGTCAGAAAAATTTGGCAATTCCAATTCACATTTTCAATATGGATATGAACAATTTCGTAATCTCGGATAATTCTTGCGATAAGATAATTTTTACTTAAAGGCATGGACAGGACCACTGAATGCAATGGCCGATATGGCTGATGGTGTTGCAAATGCTATGACGGGTCAAGCAAGTTCTTTAGTGCGACGTGCGGCAGAAGGACCAGGACAAGGACAAGGACCACCATCACCACAAGGACCACCATCACCACAAGGACCACCATCACCACAGGGAGAAGGCCAGGGATAAAACCAAAACTCATAACTCTGGTAGATATTTTCCAAATTGAGGATCGCGATCTTTTAACGTAGTTCATTACTATTTTATTTATATAATCTACAGATTATGTTTTTATTTCGTTGATTGTAATTATAATATCAATCGTGTAAAGTGTTAGCACATAACGCAAGTTACTCCTTGTAAAATAAATGACCAATATTTACTATTTTTAGTATTAATTTTAAAGTTTAAATTTAATAGCAAGAATTAGTAAAATATATCAGGTATACGTATATCAATATAACATATCGATATCAGAGCAAAAATAAAATTAATACTTTTAACTTATAATTTTTATCTGAATTTTTTATTTGAATTCTATCATGACCGTGAATTTGTGAATCGTTCAAAATGACACTCGAGAAAAAATCGTTTAACACTAGAATTAACAATTGTTAAAATAATTTGTGATAATTTATAATTTTTTTTCAAATTTACAACAATACATTTTCTGAAATTTTTCGACTTTAATATATTAATAGATTAAATTAATCAATTTACTTTTCTTTATCCTTTAAAAAATATATGTAGTATAATTAGATAAAACAACGGGCGTACCAAGAATTAATCTTGTATATTTATTTCGCAGGTCTTTTTGAATGGCTACTAAATCTATCGCTATAAATGGATGAAGGTGTGATTAGATTATACTCGCAATCAGCACTGTTTTACTAAATTATTCACGCGGCCGAAAAAAAACCCCGATTTTAGGATAATAAAGCTTGATACTGCAGCAAGTTTTTCGTCACTTTTTATTATTTCTTTATTTCCTGATACTTATTTCCTAAGCCAAAACGATTCGTGGAAGAGTTTTTATATTTTCAGTACAAGCATTTTCGTTATTAAATCCTTTTTTGTTTCTCTAAGAAACAAATTCTAAATAGACCGAATATCTTTTAATTTGTTTCCAACGCATTTTTTCAAGCAAGTGAAAATCCGGATTATATCTCGTACATTTCACCGTCGAACGTCGCGCAAGACTAGTTCGTGCATTTGCACACGCTTGAAATAAATTCTAGCCGAGACTCACGTGCGACAATTCGCCTTAATTGATATCGCATGATCTTGGGGATGCCAATTCCAGATTTTCTATAAATCGTTAAAACGACGTCGACATTCATGAATATATGTAGCACACTACACGAGGAAAAAGATAAGAGTAGTTAACTACATCGCGACATCCGACGAGGCGGCGATTGTCGCACGTAAATCAACGCAAACCGAAAGTAAAGTAAAAAAAAATCACTCACCAATCGACGCGGTGTTATCGCTCCGTCTCATCGTCCGTTCCATGGAGCATCCAACGAGCTTTCCAATGAGCTTGATCCGTCTCCTTGGGCATCGAGCATCCGACCGCGACGGGCTCTGTGTGTCGATGGATGGACGTCGATCACGAAGCACGAAGCACATTATAAAAGCCGAACGAGAACGCGATTAGTGAATACGCGTTCGTCTATCACCGTGCTCACTTTAACGCGATACAGCACGCGCGTCGCGCGTAGAGTGTAGACTGCCGTTCCGCCTTCGCCGAAATTACTACCCGTAACCTTGTTTGTTTGTTATCACGTAGCTCACCGTTGACACGCGGCGTACGCAAACACGGGCGGCGGTGGCGCGCGACGGTGAGGCGGGTACGCGGCGCGCGCGAGTAAACAGCGAGTGGGTGGGGTGGGGTGGGTAGGTCGCGCCGGCGGTGACCGGCAGCCGGTCGCGCGCGCCGTTGGGGGGGCGCGGGTGAGCCGCGCTCGCCACCACATTCCTTTCGACTCCCGCAAAGGACGCCGCGCGTCCACTGTTCGCGCTCCGTTTAGACATAGAAAATCTCCGCAAATCCCCTGTATCTTTCCTTCCCTTTTGCCACAGTCACGTACACGTATGTATAACGTAGTTTCCGTTCTCTGAGACTTCGTGGCGATGTCGATATCTTGACGCTTTTATTGCTCGACAGTCGTCAATTTCGTTGTCCGTAAAACGTACACTTCATTTGGTATGCAAGGTATATCGAGATATTACATATAAATTAAAAGTCGTGATAATGGCTCGTTAATTAATTCTGCTAAATAATCGCGGTGTAAATATAGTTTGATACAAAAGTTGGCATTGCCTATCTTTCGAATTTTAATAGCTGGCAACGAGTTGATCGCTTGATCACTTGCATTCTCACGTAATGCACATTGCACGCTACAAGAGTGTCGCCATCTGCGATATATGGACGACCGACGAGCCGTCTCATTTTTCAATCGTTTTTCGTATATTCGTCCCGTTCCAAGTTGTCTCGCACGTGCGATCGTGACGACATCGCGAAATGTCGGACGATGAATTAATGACGAGCGCGACAGTAATTGACCGATAAACGATCGGCGTGACGCGGCGTAGGTATGAAGTTGCTTTCGCGTCCCTCGGATTTTGCACACGGCGCGCGGCGTCCCTCGGATTTTGCACGCGGCGTCCCCCGTGGGTAGCCAAAACAAGTTGAAGGATGGAGTGTGCCGCGGTTTCGTCGTCGTCGTCGTCGTCGTTTCGTTCGTTCAAGGTATGTATGTACATACGTCGCGTGCGCGAACATTCGGGAGTGGTCGAATTAAGTAACGGGCGAATGTCATGATCTTCGGTGGCGCCGCTTCTTCGGGATGCATCGCGCGTGCGATCGCATATCGGGAGTCAAGTAACGAGCGAACGTATTGTGGCTTTGCCTTGCCATTCTTTTCAAAAGAAAAGAAACGCGTCGCGTCGGCGATTCGGGAGTGTCGAATTAAGTAACGAGCATCGGTAATTTCGCGTCGCTTACTCGATCGAAATGCGTTGCGAATACGTTAATCGGGAGTGAAACGTTCTTTCGCGATCGGTTGTGTGAGTCCATCTGCAACGCGGAGGGTCGAGGGATCGCCAGGAGGATGAATAAGGACGACTCGTCGGCTGGTAAGGAAAATTCATTTTTTTTTAATTCTATAATGTTATACAATTTTTAACTTTAATGTTTTTAATGTTTTAAATATTTTAAATTAAATTATTAAGTTTAATAATTTATTTTTGATATTCTATAATAATCCTAATATTGCAATATTAATGAGTGACAGAACTTATACTACGTTTAATTTAAGTAAATATTTTTGACGTAACGTATATTGCAGATAAAATATTAAAATGATTGGTATGGATTTTTATAGAAAAATTGTAATTGTTTCTTCATACGAGATGCGTAGGCTCGTATTTTCAAAATATATTAATTCATTGTCTCAAAAATCAATTACATCAATTACATTAATTGTAAGTATAATTTACGATTGTAATAGAATTCTATATTTTTTACAGAACGCGGCGTCTCGGCCACTTCGCCGACGTTCGGTGAGTCTTATTTACTTTTTTATCGCGAGGTTTATACGAAATATCTCTCAGATCAATCGCGCAACCGTCGCGATTTTATTTCGTGACGTTGACGTTCCATATATTTTTAAGAGCTCGGCTATATTAAACTCTCACTTGAAAATAATCGATCAGCAATTAATCGGAAAAATATAATCGGAAGCTCAATGTAAGACGTACTCTGTGTATCTGACGGCTGCGTCGCTCGCTTTGCTTGCTAGGCTTACATCATACATACATACATACACGCGGAATGATAATTAAATACGAAGATCGGATGTAAGAGAGCTCGGACGCGTGACGCGTCCACGATTGAGAGGCCCGTCGCGCTCGGGCCGTTTTATTCAGCAGATAAATACGCGATTGGTATCGCGCGACGATTCACACGCCGGGACTCGCGCGTTCGAACAAATCGAATGGCACTCGGCGCGCGATTATCCCTAATCGCCGATCCGTCGAAGCCCGTTTCCATTCGCGTCGCCCGGGAAGAGAGACGGGATGAAAGGAGGCGAGATTCGACTTGCGGATAATCGATGAGACGGCATGAGTGACGCATCCGCCGATGGGGCCCCTCGATCGTGCGAGGCAAAACCGCGGAGAAGCGTCGCGTCGCCGTCGATAAATGACAACGACACACGACAATGACAACGACGACGATGACGGGAGGTAGACGAACGGCGTTGACTACGAATATTATCTTCGGCCGTATGAGAGTTTCTCTCTCTCTCTCTCTCTCTCTCTCTCTCTCTCTCTCTCTCTCTCTCTCCCCGTCCGCTCATCTCTCATCGCGCGATTCCTCTTTTTATCTCGTTACGGGCGAATAAATCGGCGAGGTCGACGCCGAGGTCGGGTTCTACGGACGCCGATAGGAGGTCAGCTGACACATCAGCTGATTCACTATTACCGCGCGGGATACGCGCCGACGTCGCTTCTGGGTGGTAATTAGCTCCAATCCCTGTAACGGCGTCGTATATCTCGTAATTTTTACACGCGGTTGGAAGCAGAATGCGCCGGCGGCCCCTCTGTTCGCTACTTTTACGTTATCTAGATTTTATGTCCCTCTCTTTCTCTCCCTCTCGTCCCGTTGTTCCTGCCGATGACGCGTGTCCCCTACATAATCTTTAATTTAAAAGTGGATTTTACACACACGCGCGTGTTATCTTCTCCATCTTTTTTTCCTGCGTTTCTTCGAGAAAATATTTACGTAAAAATGATGGAGATATAATTTATTCTGCATAAGTAAATATGCATAAATTCGTAACATTTATATTCGTATCTTTATTTAAATCGTTTATATATAAATTACGAAATATGATTTATATAAACTTATCGATCGATCAAATTTACCGTTTTTTTTTATTTATCTAGATTTTAAAATAGATATCTTATTTTTTTAGTCCCGTTTTAAAAGAGTTTTCATCGATGACTCGATAATAATATCACAAAGACTCCGCGAGACTTCCAGATGTCAAACGAAAAAATTATATTCCGGCGAATGGGTATGGGTTGTGTGGGAACACTGAGATTCTTAGCGCATCTTTTCGTAAAGAGATTGGGAGGAAAGGGAGGAACTGCTCCGACGAAACGTGGGAGGAGTCGAAGAAGGACGAAGAGGAAGTTTATCGATGAGGACGTTGGAAAAAGAGATGGTTAAAAAAAGAGGGAGGATCGATCCATGTGTTGCTCAAGTAACAGGTGCCTAATTGTTATTTGTCAATCATCGAAAATTAAGATTTCAAGTCCCTTTGAACCTTACAGACCGTTATTAGTCGATAGAGGAAGTACATCCTATCGGATCTACTGATCCTTCCGCTTTTTTTGTGCCTGCGTTTTTTTTAATGAATCTGATAATCGATTTCACTAATATCGATTAGCTGAAAGTGGTCAGATCTGATCTTTTATTACTAGATAGACATAAGTCGAAAAAAATTATACAATTATATATTTAATTAAAGTTAATATCATTATATATTTGGTAAAAAATTTCTCTCGCAGGAAATTATAGTATATTGATTAACTGAAAACTGATCAGATTTGATCTTTTATTACCAGATACACATAAGTCGGAAAAAATTATACAATTATATATTTAATTAAAATTAATATCATTATATATTTGGTAAAAAATTTCTCTAGCAGGTAATTGTAGTATATCGATTAGCTGAGAGTGATCAGATCTGATCTTTTATTATCAGACAGACATGAGTCGAAAAAAATTATATAATTATATATTTAATTAAAATTAATATCATTATATATTTGGTAAAAAATTCCTCTCGCAGGAAATTATAATATCTCTATGTATATTATAATATCTCTTGTAGATATCTCTCACTGAGTTTTAATCATTCGACAATCGCAGCCTAGGCGACTGCGAGATTGTTTAATTTTCACCGCAACGGCGATTCGATTCGTGCACGATCACGACGCGCGATTGGCGGCATTGCTCGTCCGCGTGCTCGTGATTGGGATGACTTGGCTGGAAAGTGTCTTTTCAGCGTCTCGTTTCCATCTCCTCTTTCTTCCTTTTCCCGCGGAAGAAAGCCATCGCGCGCGATGCCATTCGGTAGCTTCGCCGGCGCATTGTGAGCGTGTCGGAGGAATATCGTCGGCGAGTTCGGTCATATAATGAACTTCCTACTTCCACAAACGACAATGGAAACGGGCAGCCTTAGGTGCTCCATCTCTTCTCCTCCTCCGTTCCAATACGAAATTAGTGTGACTGTCGGTCAATTTCGGCGATTCGAATGCGCTACCGTGCATTGTGTGCGCGTCTTTCCCGAATTCTCTCTCGGTGAATTTCCCGTGGGGAAATTAGAGAACCGTAGAAGACCACCTACAGGAATGAATCGAGGAGGTCGGGGGATAATTATTTTTAGGGAAGATAATGGGGGGGGAGCAGGACAGTAGAAAAATCATTATGTGAATTCTATAGCGCGACAGTTGATTGATAGTTAGAAATTTCGGAGTTTCTATGATTTACAGGCGAATGTCTTTTAGAATTAGATTTAAGCATATCTCTCTTTCTCTATCTATATCGTAGATATAATCTAAAAAGTGAAAAGAAAGAAATACTAAAAAAGACTTAAGCACACCATATTATGTGAAATTAAAATTTTTTTATTTTTAATATAAAATAGTTAATAATGCCAAAATAAAAATTTTAATTAAAATAATATTTGTAGCCGTATAAGTCGTGACTGAAGTTTGAAGATATTCGAACACTAATCTCGTCGGATCGATCTTCATTGTGCCGTCCGTGGCGCATCGAATCGAACGGTTGCTTTTTTCGAGGCCGCGATAAAGATATGGCTCTCGGGGAAAGTGACGGCGTTATTGAATTATCATGGATGATTTTTATTATCCCGCCACGGAATTATGAGTCCCGCCGTTCGACACCTAATTTTGGTACATCCGTACAATATGGGCGTTGACGAACCATTGTTCTTAATTTATTATCCCACGGCTCCTTTTTATCGCCGCGCGTTTACGGCGGCCGTTTTTCTGCGGGCGGCTGCTTTATCGCATGTAACGAAAATAATTTTCGAACGGGGACGTATACCTCTCGGGTCAGGGGCGAAAACGGGCGATGAACGAATTCTTAACGTCTGTCGCCTTTTGTTCTCGTATAAGCTTATTTCGATTCAATTCTCGTTACGCGGATAGTATCATATGCTACGCGAAACTTTATCCATCCGGATTTTTTCGTGGAATTTTTTCCTTTCTTGCAATCTATATTTTATTACTTAATTTTATTCTAAATAATTGCACAAAATTAATTATATTTTTTCGTAGATGTAAAAAAAAAATATTTTAGTATACAGACGTTACAATAAAGAGACTTATTACGACACATTTTACATCTTCAGTCTACGATTAATTTCAAAATTTCCATCGTCGGGAGATGTTCGAAATTTTTCGCGTGCATATCCGTGTACTTTGTCACGCCAGCATTTTGCGAGGTTCCGGGGGTCATTGATGTACCGTTGCCGAGGTTTATTGACAGATCTCTTAGCCGATGTATACACGTCGCGCCGTTGTCAATGCGTCTCCATAAATCACAGCACGGCAATCGGGGACAAAGACTTCGCATAGACAGTTAATCGAACGGGCGAGAAAAGCTCATCGTACGATTGAGAGATTTTTAATAAGTTATAAATTAAAATTTTTTCTCTTTCTCTCTCTCTAGACTGCTATTTCCTTATAGACAATCACAATGCACACCTTGCCGACGACTTTTATACGTGGTTATATTGACGGTCATTTAGGGATCGTTCATAAGTCCGTCGTTTGAAAAATGACTTTAAACTTTAAAGACAAAAAAGGCAAATATAAGGCGAATGTTTTATTTCTCTCGGGAATGATTTAATACAGAAAAAATTTATAACTATAAAATAAGTTTTCCAAGGAATAAACGAGATTAACTTATTATCACTTCTCAATGTATATCAATCATCTCAATGTATATGCAATCGTGTTAGATGTATATTTTATTTTTACATTATACTCGTATATTAAAAAGATATGATGAACTGTACAATTTTCACGATCAGTCCTTTTGCAGCGAAACATTGCAAGATGACAAATTAATAATTACATCAGCGTCGCGGAAATTAAATCACCCAGCAGGCCGTTGCACACGTGCTCCTCTGATTCTGTTCGAGCTCGTAGCACGGGTCAAATTTATATGATAGAAAGAACTTTCTTTTTAATGAAAGCGGATTGCGGAACGGATACCTGGACGAGAGCGAGAACAGCGGCGATCTAGGGCCCCGTCCATTCTTCCGCCATTTCCAAATCTTACGGGCGCATTGTGACTTAATTCGCCTTCCTCGCCACGGCCACGATGGGTGGTCGGATAAAGATTTCTTCCAAATTTCTCACGAGGGCACACCCCGTTGAGAGAAGTCACGGTGTGAGAAAAGCACAAAGAAAAACGCCTCGATCGTAATTTATTTGAAACTGACGCCGGATTATTATGGTTACGTGAGACTTTATATTTACTTATTCGGTACACAACATCTTGTAAGATTAGTATCGAGTTTTACAGATGTATTTTTTAACCAAATTCGAGCGAAAAGTGGAACAAATTCTTTAAAAAAATCAGTTATCGTTGTATTTAGGAAAATTTTAGGGGAATTTTGAATAATCCTTAAGTCGAGAGAGAAAGAGAGAGAGAGAGAGAGAGAGAGAGAGAGAGAGAGAAGGCTGCTCTTAATCTAAATTCGCGATCATCTCTTAAATCTTGTAAACAATTAACTGTTGTAACGTTATCGTAATTACAGGGCTGATTACTCATTGGCCATTGCGCGGTGTGCGCCCGTATAAAAGTGAAAACGAGAAGGCGTGCCAGGCTCGTAAATCACTCAAAATTTTCGATAAAACCTGAAGCTCCTTCACCGGTCGGTCATCACGTACTGTTTTATAACTTTATTCCATCGCGAATTACACCCATTGAGAGATTCGGAAAAGATCGGTTGTTTTCACGAGTCGATTGCATGTTTGCAGCAAGCATTTAATATATTTTGTAATTACATAATGTAATTATCAAGGTTTTATTCTCTCTAATTTTATTTTTTTTTTATATTATTTGTTTTATAAAATTTATTCTACCGACATAAAAAATATCAAAATAATGTAAGTAAGAGTAAAGAAATAATTAAATTAAAATAATCAGGTTTTATTTATTGTACACTGTATCTTTTGTATACATCGTGAACGATCGATTAAAGATCTTTCGAAAATTGTGCTTCACCCGTGCGTGAATTATCGACACGTCAAGAAGTAAAAGTTATTTTTACACACGCATCTCTCCGTTATGGTCAGCGACCTGTTCCTTTATCATTTGCATAATCACTCAAGAGACATCGTGGCCGTATCGGGGATGCGTGCACGCTATGACAACATTCGTCACGAAAATCTAGCTGTGGCGGACGTCCAAGTAATTAGTTGAAATTTACGATAGTGATTAATCAATCTTAAAAGACGACACGATCGGTGACTTTCTTACTTCAGACGATTCTTTCGATAAGTTTTTTATTTGGCAGTTTTCAAGTAGCCGATGAAGATTCGCAATGAAGATTGATCGACATGGATTAGCTCGCAATACATTTCACGCAAAGAGGGATATTTATAACTAATGTCTATTGATACAGGTTGTGATAAATAAAAATAAAAAACGGACGATTATGTTAAGGAAGTTGATTTTCGCGCATTGTACTTTTATCTCCTCTGTACTGTTAAGAGAGGAATTTTTTACAGTAACAATTTGTCGCACGGCGTATCTTATTCATGTGCTCTATCTTGATAGACGAAATAATCTCCATTCACCGTCTCGCTTTTGCTCTACGCTGTCAAGTTTAGTAAAGTCATTGCAATATATTGGCGAATATTGATATTTCAAAGCGCAGACTCTGAACGATCGTTCGAATCGTTCGATGGCGAATAACGTTCGATCATTACATGACACATCTCCCGCGTCATCCGAGGCAGGCGAAGTTAGATCGCGGTTCCGTATCGAATGGTCATTATGTTACCACGGCGAAGGGTGGGATCGCGTGAGAGCCGGCAACAAAACGCCTTTCCCGATCGCGCCTTTATCGGATCGCGGTCGGTCCCCCCCTGGCATCTCGCCACGTGGGTGGCGGTGCGCTGCAGCGTATTACACGGGCCTTTAGGACAGTTTAGATGGCCCTGTATCGGCGCACCGTTAGACAATAGCGAATTCTCCGCCCGGAAAAAAGCATCCTTTCAAGCCGCGCGAACACCTACCAAGATCTTTAATAACGAACTCGATGCACACCGGCATCGTCTCTCTTTCTCTCTCTCTCGTTGTGCTTTCGCGTGAAACGTCTTCATCTCCCGGCGCCGAGCTCTGCTCCCTTTTCTTCTCTCGATCTCTTCCTCTCCCCTCCTCCCCCCTTCCTGTCCCGCCGCCTCTACTGTAGTCGCCACGTTGATTTCGATTGTAGACCGCGCGATGACTCCGCATCTCCGCGCGAGATGCGACACGGCAGATGCGTCGCCGATTTAACACTTCCTGATCTACTCGTCTCTGAGAAAAACGCCACGACTCGTCCCGAGGAGCGACATAAATTTAGAATCCGTGAGAGAGAGAACAATAATTCCTCTCAGTGAATCGTACACATTCCTCCAGTTTGTTTCTCGCGTTACATGTACATTTCAAGCGTTCCCCCGAGTGTCTCGTTTAGACGCGGTTATCTCGCAGCTCTCGCTTCGGATCTCGCGCGACGCGAAACGTTCACGCGTGTTCTCCTCGCACGCACGTGGCGTTGCCCCCCGAGTTGACACTGTCCCGAGCAGTCACTGACTCTTCTTTCGAGAAGAGCGGAGGGTATCGCCCGTGTCATTTCGGCGTAATCTTCGCCGCGGCCGAATGCACGGGCCGAGTTCAAAGTCAGATGCGAAACTGCTGAGAATTAACGAGCGGTGCACCGGGAGCAATTGCCGCGTCGGACGTCTCTCCCCGATTCCTTTCTCCGCCGAGCCGATTGCCCGGCGGAATCGTTCCGTTCTCATACTGTGTCGGATAATCAGCCCGACTCTCCGAGGGGACAACGGCGGAGGAATCGGAAGGAGCCACCACCGGGGTCCGGTTCACCCCGCCGTCCGTTCCTATAGCCGTGTAATCACAGTGTCCTTTCTTCTTGACGCATTTTCGCGCTACGGTAACCTGTACTTTAGAGGAAACGACACATTGTATCTGCCACGCGGACGGTTCGACCGAAATCTCGTCTCACGTCGACGTACTCGATTTTTGCGGAAGTCGTCACCGACATTATGTATACGTATACACGATACCGAGAGCACGCATGTGTGTCGTCCCCAGGGCCGAATGATGCAGGTGCGACCTGGAAAGGGTGTAGCAGATATTTAGGATTATTTTTATTAAGCTGCAAATGTTGGCAAAGTTCACGGATTGACTTTGCGTTTTATAAATGTGTTTATAACTGCAATTAATTTTCTGTATAAGATTATTGTTCGTGCTACTGTACACATATTATCAAAATAATTTCTATTAATTTAACTATATATATTTTTATATCTTTACAATATCTGAAATAAGAAAGACATCTTATTAAATCTACGAAATAAAAATTATATACTCTCTAAATCTGAATTTATGAAAAATCTCTGAAAAATCACTGTTTGAGTCAGTAGCTATAACGTAACTTAACGCCTTGCATTTACTAATAAATAAGTGAAACAGAGCCGAATCCGCTGTGCAATAGCAAGAACAGCGAAGTCCACTAATTTGTCAATGATGATTATAGCGATTGTTAAATTATTTATTAGTAATTACCGAGAATCAATGAAATTAAATTTCACTGATTACCCCAGTGACATATTGTCTGATAGGGACTGATGCATTCAATGAATAATCACTGATAATTAGTGACTATGCACTGATTCGGATTTAGAGAGTATTTTGATTGTTTTTTAATTAGCAATTTTTACTCAAATTACAATTATTTATACTGTGCTGTTACAATTGAAAGTTTCTAATGTCATAAATTATTTTGCAACCGTTGCAAACTTTCTTAAACAGTTTCAAATTACGACTAGGTAAATTTGCATTGCGTGATGCATGAATATCGTCCATGTCATGAGAGCAAATGTGAGAAATTCATATATAATAATGAGGTGTGAAAGTACGGCCCTGGGCTACTACCGGTTTCATCTCGACAATTCGTGATTCGAAGATGTGACAGAGAGAAAGGAAGGAAGAGAGCGAGCACAGCGAGAGTACGGTCGCACGCGTATTTTAGCTATACGGACGACAATGTTCGCGTTGCGTGCCACGCGAGGTGCATGCAGTGTGCGCGGGGGGTTTCCAAGTACGCCAAATTATGTTATTGTAATAAGAGGAAGATATAAGACCCAAACTGTGGTATCGGTGTTTTTGGAAGCTGATCCTCGAAATACACACCTCGTACCTGTTTCGCGACCTGGAAACCTGTTTGCGTGCAGCCAGTTGCGCGATTAATTTTTAAACGTTCTTTCACAATTAAAGATGAATATTCAAACAATTGTTACGCAGAGATGGCGCAAGTCTAGCGATGAGAAATATATTGAAAATTGATACATTGCGACGATTTATATCTGACTATCATCGGAATCGACATTTCAAAACTGCAATTATGCCATTATTGAAATAATCAAATAACTCATTTATCTTTTATTTGCATTATTGTAAGATCTCGTTGGTTGATATGGTTTTTAAAAATTATCTATATAGCTGTATATTTTGTTTTTGTTGAACATCCTGTTGTCGCTGTAGACGAGTATATTGAGACGAGTCTATTGACAATAGCGCAAGTTAATATTCTCAAAAGTTATAATTTCGCGTATCCTCCCTTTTTACGTTTCCCAGTCCATCGACAAACAACGGCAACATTGTGTTGGCACGTTCACGTGCATCCCTGAATAAAGATCCGGTGAAACAAAGGTGGCCGCGTGCGTTTCCGTTTACGCAACATCCTTCCGGTACCGGTTTACCGCTCTCGTTATACATTTCGGGCTGGAAGTGGACCGCAATCGCTTGAGTTTGTCGCACGATGCCAGAAAACCTCCCTTTTCTTTCAGAGACCGGAGGTTCGCTTACAATAGCAAGGAAGATAAAGAAAACGTAACAGTATTACGTGATAATTAACTTTTTTGCCGCGAAATGTCTGACCGGAAAATACTCGCAATTTGTGGCGTATTAATGATTGTTTATAAACGGGAAAAGGAAAAGAGAGCATTTTATCAAATTTTTTATTAATTACCTTTCTTGCGTTATATTTTAGAAAATAACTTATTACACACTCTCTTTCAGAATTGCGGATATTTTGGCTGTTTTAAACGTAATACGTTTTGATATTTTAATTAAGAAATTTTTTATGAATTGAGATAATAGTTGAAGATGGTTGTAGAGTACAATAGAGCATAATAGAGATGAACCGGAAACAATCGAATCGACAATCGATCGGCTTTCCTTACGAAGTAAGACTGACGACGTGTAGTACCTACCGCAAGGAAACATCCGTTCCGTAATACTGGCCGGATGTCCGGTGGTTTTGTGCCGAACAGTGCGGTATTTGTAACAAAGTAGAGGAGAGCCCTTCGAAGAGTTTCTTTCGTAATATACACGTGTCTGTGCGCCCGTTGTTTTCCCTTCCTTTCTCGACAATTGACTTGCATATGAAAATTTCCGAAAAAAAAGAGGATGATAGAAAGTAAAAGTACGAAATATATCCTTTGATATTCACGTTAACATTTACTGCGGTGAAAAAAATTTGAGTCCGACGAAAAATAACACGTAATTTAATTTGATAATACATCTGTGTTTTGTAATATAATTTTAATCTCGGCTTCCGACATTAATTATTTCTCTATCTACTTCATTTATCTCTTACTTATATTTTCACATCTATTTACTTCGCGTTTAAGCCTGAAACGGAATGTTCAAGCGTCCGTGAGAAATCCGGTGGCCTCCGCTGGCACCTGATATACACCGAGGGTGCGCAAAAACGTGTATACTTAGTTTCGCATATATGCATCTCCGAAGTCGAGATTAATTCCCCGCCGCGGAGTCGCGTCTAAGTTGCCGCGACCCGAAAGAGCGTTTAAACCATTTAGAGACGCGCTTCATTGGGAAATCCGACAATTACTAATTCGCCGGTCGCTCGGCCGCGAGAAATCGCGATAAATCTCGTATTATCCTCGGTCCATCGCGCGGCATGAATGCGCCCGGAGCGCGCGCGCACGCGTGCACTCGCGCTCGATACGCACACGCGGGTTTGAAAATTCACGCGCTCGCGCGTTTACGTGCACGTGCAGCACGCGCACGCCGGTGCGGTCGGGATTCACGCGGAAATGCTTAACTTATGAACTCTCTCGCGAGTCGGAGCGCGCGGGCAGGGCTGGGGGGGGGAAGGGAGGAGAGGGAACGGACTTGAATAGAAACGTCTCTCCGGATCCAGCTACACGCGGATCCACGGCGGGATTGGATTCCCGGCGTTTCCTGGATCATTGCCAAGGTGAAATCATCGGTACGTCACATAGTGGCCGCGCGCGGCAAGCGGCGGCCCGATGATTAATGATCATTCGACGGCGAGAGGATCGGCGCTCGCGCTAAGAGACGCACTTCCTCTCGCGATCGGACCGGAGAGAGATCCTCCTCACGTCGTCGGTTAGCTACCGGATCGTTACGACACCGTGAATCTCGTTCCATTAACTTTTGTGTGTTTGCCCTTCTTTGCGCGCACACGTGGCTCTCTCGCGGCGGAATCGAAAATACTTTTTAAATTAGCGGACACGTCGTCGGCGAATTTAAGTATCTACCTCTTTATTAGTTCATCTTTCTTGCTATTAATATTAGGCATTATTAAATAAATTAGCTGTTATTACGCTTCTCGCGTGCTTCTCTCCGACAAGTCCCGCGTGGAGTTCGCAAATCGCAGACGTAAAAAAAAAAAAAGAGTCTCGACGGTGTTGTATACACGCGTAAACTACGAACGAAAGGGGAATATGAGAAGTTCGCGTACAATTATTGTAATTATGTCGATCGATCGTCGTTTAATTTGTGTGGCCGAGTGTGCGTGGTAACATCAGGTGGAATAATTGATGGCGCGATTTGCGTCGATCTGGGTCGAAAGAGTGGATCGCGCGGTGGAAGCTGCTGTAAATTAAAGTGTAATTTCGTCTAGACTGACGGACATAAAAGGCGGTATAGGTATATTTGCCGGGAAAAAAATTACGAAGGCGATCCTCGACTCCGCTTCTACTCCAAAGACGATAAGGAGCCGAGAGATTGGACAATGTCCAGCGGTAAAAAAATAAAACGCGATAAATTACCCGTCATTTCTTATAAATGACTTGACAATAAAATAAACGCCGCACGTGGAGCATCAATGCCGCTAAAATGAGGATAAGATATTTAATACCGGTCCATTTGTACCGGAATTGATTGGGGAACTCGAAAGGATTAACGGCGAATCTCGCGGCGGAGTGTGCTGCAGACTCCGCGGCGAGTGCGAATCTTTTCTCGACGACTATTGCGTCCAACCGACCTCGCGCTTATTACGATCTAGATCCTAGTTCGGTCGTGTATATAACTACTCGGGCTCTCCGGGACTCTTCAGGAGCCGTCGTTCCGCGGCAGAGGTCAGTCGTTAACGCGTCACGAAAAGATGGACGAGCCGCTGCCGGTGTCCGCGGGCGCACAATGGCATATTAATGGCTGTCGGTAGCGGTGATAAATTCCTAGGTTGAACCCCGCTCTCTATCTCTCCTCCACTCTTTCCGTCTCCGGTCTCTCCGTCCGGCTGCAAAAGCAGCCTCGTCTTCTCCCTCTTTCCCCTCTTCCACTTCTCTCTGTTCTCTTACCCCGGGGACAGGGATGAGGGTTCGGCGACAATGAGCACGAATAACTCAACGCGCGATAAAAAGACGAAAAAGATAGAGAGAGAAAGAGAAAGAGAGGAGAGTTATGCGCACACAGGTGAAACGAGGGGCGAAAGAGAGAGAGAGAGAGAGAAGAAGAGAGAAGATCAGGCAGAGAAGAGAGAGAGAGAGAGAGAGAGAGAGAGAGAGAGGAAGAGAAATGCTCGCTACGGTTAATTGCATTTCCTAGATGTTCGGTTAAAGATCGGCGCTAGTTAACCCGCCCTGTCCGCTCTCTCCCCTGTCGCGAGGGGCATTATCTTCCTCGGGATGTCAGATAGCGCCTGATGTGTCCGCTATGGTTCGTCATCCTTCACGTGCACCACGCGCGCGAAACGCGAGATGGGACGGATAACGCGATCCCGAGTTCGTGGGATTTTGGATTACGTGAAATAACAATGAGAAAACGAGGAAACGACGGCGACGACGTGTACATACGCATTTAGAGGTTCTGAAGTAATTAATGATTTGATGATAAAATAATTTTGTAAATAATTACTGTCGTCACACAACGTGATAAGATTCGGATTAATATATTCAGATTCTACAAAATAATATACATGTGATTACGATTGTTTTTCGTTGTATTTCGTTAAACGATACCGGTCAAAATTATCGAAAGAGCATGAACTCTCAGTATCGTAATTCATAAATCGTCGACGAGCGGCGAAAAGTTCACAAGCGTCAGCGTATCTAACCCGCGTACCCGATTTGGTGCCGCTGATACGTCAACGCGTTATAACTTTCGGACGTGCTTTGGTGTAATTAGCAGATTGGACGATAAGCCTGGGCCTGTCAGAGGCTGAGTGAATTACGTGGGACGGGAGAATAGAAAATTGTAAATATTACGCGAGAGTTTAAGAGAACGTTGCGTGAACGGGGAAGAGTCACCGCGCAAGTTACGAACTGTATTTTACATTGAGTTGATTAAAGACGCGGTTAGAGATACGAGCACAGATACGACGAAATCTACCTGCGCGACTGTCAGAATTACTTCCGGGTTTCGAAGCGTCGATAAAAATATTTGTATTACGCAAGTATCTGTGCGATACTTTGAGGCGTCTTCACGTATCCCACGTTCAAATTCTCCTCTTTTTTTTACGATCATGACGGGTCGATTTTTCCACGACCTTCGACTGAAACGGAGGAGAGAGGCTACCATTAAGTTGTTTACGTTGCATCCCATGCCAATTAAATCAGCGTCTTGGACCTAGTGCAACGACACCATGACGTCGCTGTTTGCTACATCGTGCCGAGCATGAAATCGGCCGAAATCTATCCTCTATCATCTTCCTCTTTTTTTTCTCCGTAGAAGCGCCCCGAAGCGCGTAGACGCGTTCGAAAAGCGTCGGTTAAAAGGGCGCGCATTTCCGGCGGGCCCTTTTAACCCGCGGCGTCCGCTGCGCGTCCCCGGGGTGCCCCGCACGACGCGGCGCGGCGCAACGGCGGCGGCGGCGGCGGCGGCGGCGGCGGGGTCGCCTTCCTCGGGACGTTTTTATGTTTTCGTGATAGCTCACGGCCGTTTATTAGGAAAGGATTTTACCCGGCGTGTGCGCCTTCCTCGAGGCGGAGCGGAGTGACCGTTGCCTCGGATCGATTCTCAGGTTTTTGACCGCTCTAGGAATTCGACCGGGGGGCCCTTAAGCCCATCCCCCTCCTCTCCTCGCTCTCCCACCGATCGCTTACGATTAACGTGTCTCGGAACGCGAGAGCGTCATCTCTTCCTGAAGCGCCGGTACATTACGCGCGCCCTGCGTTCCTTCTTATTAAGAACACTGTACATTTCCAAGGAGAGTCCCGAGGCACAAAGAGCGGGCGCCTCGAGCTTTCGCAGAAGATCGAAAAATCCAAAATAACGATGTATATTCATTCTTTATTTAGGCATTTTATCGATATCCAAAATTAGGGAATTATTTTTAATAAAATAATTTTTTATGTAAAAGTAAAAATTGAACAAATAATATAATATTTTTTTGTTCAATTATACATATATTGAACGTATATATTGAATATTTTTAAATTCCTTTCCCTCGAAAAAATGTTACAACACTTTATCGATTTATTTTTATGTAAAAAATTATTTCTCTTCTTAATTAATTGTATCACGAATTCTATATATAGAAAAATCCTTTAGAATAACGGTTTGCTTGCAACCGGGATGATTCCTAGACACATACATTTTAACGGCAAGACAACCGACTTCCTAATTTTAATTCTGAATTATTTGCTACTGCTATGTGATAAATAACAGGATGTCGAAATATTCCTTCGACACATCGACGCTTATTAGTTTCACATTGATTCTTCGTCTCAAACTTCGTACAACGAAAATATATGATAATCGTTATTTATTTTGCGATAATTCACGTTGAATACTTCTAATTGTGTTCGAAAGTTATGCGCTGCTTAAAGAATGCGCGTTAAACTGCCTGTTTAATTTTAATGACGAAATATACGCCTATCGCGCGGATTCGCGCTGAAGAAAATAAAAACGCAGTCACGCGCATGGATTCCCTTCTCGGTATCCGTGAGTAATACGTTTTCTAATGGCTGTATTCATACACGTGACGTACTCGTTAATCAAACGCGAACTAATGCATTTGGAATCAGTGCTGCGAGCGGGAACTGCACCGCGCGGAAACGTCGCGCGCCATTAACCGTGAATCGCTCGCGGAGCGAAAAAAAAGGTACCGGCGCGGTTCGTATAGATTAAATAAATAAATCAGCGAGAAAATGGCGCGGTTAAGTCTAAATCCGAGCGAAATAACGCGAAGCGCTAGATTGATATATCACTGTACACTCCGGCTATAACGGCTCAAACGGATAGAGTTATCAAATTGATTGAATAAGTCCCAACTTTCATACGGGAAGTTATTCATGTTTCTTTCGCACGTATGTCGAGAAATTGAATTTGACATACTAGTGATATACTATAGTGATTATGAGAAAGAGAACGTTTATAAAGTACAGAGATAGCTGGATAGAGCATAAACTTTCTCAGAATATTTTCACAGAATGTTTCGTAGAATAAATTTACTAAATTGTATCTCTAATTGTAAGTTTGATAGGCCAACAGAATTATTAACCTGATCAATTTTTGAGAATAAATCCGTGTCGAGCACGGATTTCGATTTCATCGATTTGTTTGGATTTGGCGTGACACGTATCGATACCCGGCGCACACACTCACATATGACGTCACTTGCCATTTCGCGAGACATCTGGCAAGAGGCATTGACGCGTTCCTTTTGCACTACCACCTTTCTCTCTCTCTCGCTGCTTTCGCGCCGTGGATTCTCTTCCCCGAAAGCGTCTCGCCGAATCCGAAAAGACAATTCGCATCGCGGTCCCTCTGGAGTCTCCCTTCCTCCTCGCCTCCTCCTCTTCCTCCTCCTTCTCCATGCGTTTTATTTTATGGCGCTCAGTGTAAATTGCCGAAGGATTGGAAGCAGCACGGGCAGCCCTGCGTGCTGCGCGCCTCCGGGCGATGAATTATTATTGTCTCGTGCCTCACGCAGCCGCGGCCTCACGTTATGCGGCCTCTCCACTCTCTCGAGGGTCCGGCCTCGAAAAGCCCAAATAGCGAAAAATAATATCGCTGTGGAGAGAATATGGCGAGGGAGAAAATAACAGGATAGCTGGTGATGCTGGTGGCTGCGACGGCGGCGGCGGCGCGGGCGGTGGCGGTGGCGATGGTGGTGTTCGTGGGGTACAGACTGGTCTCGCGTAAAGAGTTACGGCATTGGTATTAATGCCCGATTGTGCCCCTTATGTATTTCGCGATCCAGAAACGCCGCATCGATTGTTCCAGTACCGGTTATATCCTTAACGTCGATTATCTCGCACCGCATTGTAATCGAGTTTTTAATCTTCTGTGACGATTGTCGGCGCGCCGGTTTATTCTTAGCACCTTCTCGCTTTCGAGATTTTTCTCATACGTCTACGCGCGGATAAACTCTTTCCGAGTAATAAAATAATTTTTATATCATACTGATTAAATTTTTTTTTAATTGAAGCATAATTCACAACTCGATTAAATTTAATTTTTAACATTGAACATTTTTCGTATGCATTCGTACTATAAAGACAGCGAAGTCATGTGGAGGAGAAAGCGATCATTAAATTCTTTATGGTAGTAAGTTTCTCCGTTGATAGCGGTGCCAAACGATGCAACCAATGTTATACGCGGACTAAGAGAGAAGCAAGAAGACATAAATTATGCAAATGTGTGTTTCCAGCGCGGCCCTCTCTCGATCGCGCGTTCCCTCGATCGCGTTTCGCGATACCGATTCCGTCCGTGATTGTTTCACGCTGGCCGCAATTACGCGAGCGCGGTGTCGCCCGGGGTTTCGATTTCATGAAGACGTATTCGCGAGCGCGGTTCAACCGGGCAACCCACGTGCAAGGCACAGCGAGCGCGCGCGTGTGCGCGTCCGCCCGCAACAATACGTCAGCGTGCACCCACATTCATTGTACGCGGGGCATGGGCGATTTCTCATTGTAGGTGGAGGAGGCACGGAGGTACGAGTTATTGACTCGTTTGATCCTGGGTTACGCCCCGACCTACCTTAACTCTAAGTTACTATCTTGCTGCGAGAGAACTCTCCCGTCCCACGATCGCGCGCGGATCCAGTAACGATCCCCGAGGATCTGTCGATCTGTCCGCGAGGAAGTTAGGCGGTTATTTTCGAATTCGAATTAATAGAAATGAAAGTAAAGAAGAAATTCGAATCGAATTGCTCCGAATCGCAAAAGATTACGCTCTCATAAGATAGAATGATGAAAAACATAAATTGTGATAACCATTTTTTTAAATAAAAATTTTGAATTAGCTACTGTTATTTATGACACTTAGAATTGAAGAGATATGCTAAAATTTTTGCTAAGGAAAAATCGATCGTTCTCCGTGAATTTATGAACTTGTCAAAAAAAAAAAACGTGCAACCTCTGAAACACCATTTATATGGCGGCATTGGAATACCGTGGCGATCGCTTGCATCGTCGTCAATTCGATCGTCAACGCAAACGATAAGGGTCGTGCGTGGCTGCCGGGTGCCATTTAACAATGAACTCGGTAACTTGGAGAACTCGCCTACCGCGGACGCCGTTTCGCCGATCGGCGATATAAATCGCTGGCTTCGTTAGTGAAATCAGCGCCACGGGACCGCCGGCAGTTTAAATGCACGCCGTGAATGAAAGAATGATGGCGCTACGCTAAGAGCGGAGAGAGAAAGGGGGGCAGCCGGGGAGGGCCCGAAAGAGAAATGGACCGGGCTTGGCTGAAGGCGTTGTGCGATGTATCTTTATACCTCGATCGTTTCGATAGCCCACGCCGATCTCTTTCGCTTTCCGTCGCAAGGGGAACAGGAGCGCGTGGATCTTTATAGACTCCACGAGTTACTAGCTCGTTGCTAATAGTCGCGAACTTGTACTCGTTACACGGGAGGAGAGTAGTCGCGCTATTCGCTGCGAGGTGTTCGGACTAAGAATCTTCCTCTTAAATCACTCGCGTATTTCAATAAGTCGAGCCATACATCGCCGCTGGTATATAATGGCAATCCTGTTCGCGTATCGCGAGCGCGTTCATACACGCGCGAGTTGTTCAAAATTAAGCCTTGTAAACGCCGTGCGAGAGAGCGGAGAATTTACTGGGAGCGCTAGGTACTGTTCTTGTATCGTCACGGTGGTTGGACACGAAATAAAGATCGAGGCAGTAAAGCGGGAGACGGCTTTCGATCCGCCGCGCCGGAGACGGGCAGCGCATCGCCGCGTGCAATGTGGAGTGGTAAAAAGGAGTATCCCCGCGCGGTTAATTGGCGCCTCTTTAATATTGCAAAACGGTGATAATTCATCGGATGGACCGTACAATTAGGCATGATAAGTCACGGCGGTTTCGGAGCGGTAGGCGCGCGAGCGGAGAAATTCCGCCTAGTGCAGCGAGACCGACAATAATTTGCATTCCCGGAGGCGGTCAAGGTGCGAGAGAAGAGAGTTGCGCATCGAGAGCGCGGGCCCGGTTAACAATCAGACGGGTGAAAGGAAAGGGGAGGGACGGGGGGGAGATTCGCGCGCGGGGGAGATTCGTGCATCCCTTTGCACGAATTGGTTTCGGTGTATCTGCCACCGCTCTTCCGACGCCTAATCGGCGCGGATCTACGTCCCGTTTTCGCGCATTCATCACGCGGCTTAACTAGGCGTGTCCTGCGTCGGCTGCGGGCGCCAATTCTAAGGATCCGACGAGGATGCACCGGCAGTCCTAGATAATTCCTCCGGGACGACTCAGCGGCACGATAAGGCAGGTGTGGCCGCCGCCCTTCGTGCTATACGACCTCCAGGCTCGCGTCTCCTCGATCGAGTCTATCGATATATTCGATATCTCCAACGTGCCGCACATTCAAGGCTTCCCTTAACTCGTATAATCGTGTTGTATCGACAGATTTGGACAGATTAATACGAGCAAATTGTGATGAGTTAGCGCAACATTGTTCGCACATATTTGAAGAGTAAGATTGAATATCTGAATTAGAGTTTAACTGGAAACGCATTTCTCGTGTGTATCTATATAGTTATTTCTGTTATATCCTTTAAAATTTATGATACATAAAAAGATATTTATTAAACAATTTATGAAATCCACGAAAATAAATGTTTACTTATCGAGCAGTTTTAAAGATTGATTTTCGATATAGGAGTTAAGATTCGGCTACCTGTACTAATAAATGCGAGACGCTTCGTCCCGCTCGGCACGGCGCGGTGAGGATTAGGCGAGGCGCGTGGATCGTGCCGCTAAGTCGGCGGCTCGGCTATTTAATTATCGGTGTGCGATCGAGGTGCGGCCCGTATATCCGCGATACGGATCGACGGTAAACCCGCGCGCGGCGCGATCTGTTATTATGCGGACGTACGCGCGCGATCTTTCTCTCCCGGGAGACTATTTATAGGCGAAGTGGTATAGAAGAAGCGCGGCGAGAGCGCGATTTCGCGGCGCGATACGCGGAGGACGTAGCCGAACGTCGCGTCGTTACCGAACCGTTGACGCTGATTATTGGCCAATGATACTGATTTCGAGATGGCACCTCCGGGCTGTTATTACCATTGCCGCGCGTATTCCGATCGGGCACGACGATCGTGACGCACTCGACCTCGTCTTTCTGCGGTGCATTTGCATACGGAGTATTCCGGCTGCAGGTATATCGTCTGCGAGAATGAGTTATATAAGAAAATTTTATACATACTTTTCGAATTTGATATTCGATAACTATTACTCTGTTATGTATTAATATAAAATCAATTTTATGTAGATATACTGATTAAAAATCCTAATGCAATTAGGCATATAATAAACACATAATATCTCTTTTCTTCTTTGATTTGTGATCTTTTCGTGTAACACATTCGAAATATTTAAGAATAAAACTTCTAGTAAAAACAGCGAGGCGAGAACCATTAAGACAGACAATGAATATTAATTAATTTAACGATATTTGTATATCGACGCCAATCTTAATCCGTGAGGATGAAAATTCCGAGCTACGACGGTGAATAAACTATTATTTTATGCAGAGCCGTAAAGTTGCTTAATAGTAGTTAAAACCGCTTAATTTATACGAGCCATAAAACTTTTATACTGTGATATCGGTACTTTTAAACCGGGGAGGATCAAGCATCCGTTATTAACTGCAATGAGTTATTTGACGATCATGCATCCACAATCGTTAGATTAATCATCGTTTGATTGAACAAGACTTTCTAACGTCTACGGATTTTTTGTAGAAGCATTAGTAAAACTTACATAATTATGCGGATTACTTATATCATTTGAATTTATATAATTCGAAGTGTCATTTTACAAATTTAGACAATACGTATAGCTGCAAAATGCATTCTCATTTTATATTATATTATATAGTATTTTATAAACACAGTTATATTCGTGAGAGGAGCCGAAAGTGACGAAGGAACGTTAATATCGTGGCAAGATTATTAAAGCCACAGAACGGTAATCGCAAATGAAGATATCAGCTCGCGGTGAGAAGTAATAAACACCTCTCGTCTAGCCGTCGCACTTAGGATGTCCATTTAAGTCGCGATTCGGTGTCAGCTAAGACACCATATAGTCTGCCTTTTCGGTTTTGCCGATCTGGCCGGAGTCGATCATTACAGCCGGCCCGGCCTCGAATGTGCAAAAAGGTCCGTTCGCGATCAACGAGAGAAACATACCGTTGCTCTCCTTCGCACAGGATTTCTCCTGCATTTATCCGTGCCGAATTCCGCCCTTCCCCTTCGTTTTCATGTCACTCGCCTTCTTTGAACTTCAAAGTGAAGAACTTCGAAGCGACGCAAGAAGTATCGCGGACGAAGATCGAGTTTTTTTTTTTATTCGATACGGATTTCAAACAGTTCTTGAGTATAATGGAAATCTTTTTGATATCGCTGCCGGTAATTATAGGTATCCTCGATGTAAATCTGTACATGTTAAGTCTATTGGGATAAGTTTTGAGAATAAATTAAGGGTAGTGTAAGCTCGAGTGTAGTAATTGCAACTTTGCAATAATCTTCAACGATGAAGCTAGTAATTATAATCTTTCACCGCTGTAAAAAAAACGGCTACAATTGGAATGTACGTGCAATTCTAGAAATAGGAGATATTCCTCTCAATCTGGCATTCTCTATACTTAATCGGAAGCTAATGTAAATATAGAAAAGAAGACAATTTCCTGAAAGCTTCACAGTCAAATTTCTGTTAAAAATGGTTCGAGCAATGTAATTTCGCTAGTATTTGAGAATCGCATTCCCGGCGTGGCTGACAGCGCGATGATGACCACCCGGCACGCGTTGAAATGTCGCGTTTCATCAGACGACGATAACAGGCAGCCTGATAATTAAACGAGTCGACACGTTTAGACAGCAGGAGGAAGGATAGGTGCGAAGCAACAGCAACGGCAGCAGCAGCAGCAGCAGCGGGGCCGATGAGAGAAGGACCGATCGTAAAACAACTTCCGCGTTGGAGCCGCGAAGGATTTCTGCGAGCGAACTTGAATTAATGACGCGGCCGTGTATTATTGTCCCTCCTGGTTCCTCCGCCGTTGCCGTGCCGGGCATTACGGCAACGGTTACGCGGTGACAGTGCGAAAACGCACGTACGGTCAATGAATCGGACGGACGTGGATGACGCGCGCGAAAGAAGACGCGCGAGAGAGCGCTGAACGCCTCTCCATTAAATTATAGCGCGGTCCACACGCACGGCAACCGTCGAACCGTTAAATCGATGAATCCCGCGATGGAATTCGCGCCAAGGCGACGCGAGGCACTCGACGTCGACGACGCGAGTCGGGGAGCCCGTGCTCTTTTTCCGTCCCGGCTTTTCCCTCTTATCCGCCGTGGCGAATCATCCTAAGGGAGAATTGGTCCTCCGAGGGTCTGCACGCCTCAGGTGACCACAAAAACTAAGAATTTCTGGAATCCGGAAATTTTACTTCGCGCGTCGTGATCATTTTTTTTTTTAAATCCCTCTCTCGTAAGCTGATTGTCTGGAGCACCTCTGCGAAACTGATTCATGAATCTCCCAGGTATTCGAACAAGATTCAAAAGAAATTTTATATGCAAAATTTATAAACCGTAATCTGTTTTTGTTTAGATGTAAATATTTTTTTTTGCAAAAAGATAATTCATATATTTATTTTTTTCGTGCTTATCCCAGCTTTCCTTTATTGACTGTTTTTCTAGACAAACAGAACCTTTTTCCTTTTATCTTTTTTTTTTCTCTTTTTTTTCTCACAACGGAGGCAGAAAATAGAGACTTAAATGCCGAATTAAAATGCACACTGGAAAACGCTAATATTGCAACATTCAAATAGAAAGCAACTATGTGGACGGGAAGGCGAGAGAAGATCGGCATGTACCCCGAGCGATTCCTGTTTCTTGGCACATCTCGTTCGATGACGGTCGATGAACGCGCTCGCAACGCTTTACACCCTGCTGCGACGTCCGAATTTCCCATCCGTCAAGTCCTGAAGCGCGTTTCCGAGCGCAACGCCTTTACGAGCGCGATGCGCGCCAAGTGGAACGAAAAATTAAGCGCGCTCCTTTTTCCCCCGTGCACCGCAGCGTTATTACGCTGTTATGTGGATTTTGTCGTTCTTGCGCGGCTTTCACGAGTCGCGTTCGCGTTCGAGACGAATTAAGTCGTCTTTCATTATGTCGCGCGCGCGCGCGCGCGCGCTGCAATTTGCAGCGCCAAACTGAACGATGCGTAAAATTTACTTTAAGGCTCCCTATCCGATGCTTTTCGGAAGGTAAAGAAAGACAAGGGTTTCCCTAAAAACGTGTTGAGATAATTAATAATTGTCACGATAATTGATAAGTCTTATATGAATTTCAGAAAATAACCGAAATATTTTTGACTTTTACATTTTTTATAAATACAAATTTTAGCAACACAGGCGATGATCGTAGCAACATAAGTGGTCTAATTATTACGTGAATTGTTTAGAAGTCCAAATATAATGATATTAATTTTAGAAAAATATCATTAAATACTGGATGTTTGAACCAAATAGATTTCAAGGCATTTTTAAAGACCATTAATTTACGAAAATATTTATAACGCTGTATTATTTTAATAGTCGTCTTAGTATTCTTCAGGTGTTAAAGTTCTCTCTACGATTTCGATCAATGTGAAGGAATTAGATGAGACGCCGATTTACAAGTATACCTACAGCCGGTTGTCAGTTCTTACGCTACAGTAATAAAGCTAATGCGCTCGCTTAAACCATCATTATTGTAATTACTATTATTATTGCAATTATAACGATTGCCTGACGGCGAAGCGACAATCATGACGGCTCGAAATTTTCGATCCGACGCTCAATGAACTTCGTACGAATGCGCGAAGATTATACCCGTGGCATTCGCGTGTAATTTATTCCGCGTCTCGGTAGCGACCCGACAATTTACGTTGGCATTTTTTATTTACCTCGACTTGCACCGTGCATTTATCTTGAATGATTATTTACCTTGTGTTTCTACTCATACGAACTACTCGATATTCTCGTTCGTTAAAAAAAAACGGGATATTTATTAAATTCAACACTTTATTTAAGACTTTCGACATTACCCGCGCAAAATTGATAAGATCGATAAAGCGAGTTGATAAACGTTTGCGTCTTACATACGCTAATTCAAATAAAGTGTGGCATAAATAAACGGCGTCGCATGTGGTCGCAATTTCGGGGTGCCCTGTTATCGGCGCTCGGGCCCGTCTCGTGCCCAGTTACGTCGGAACAGGAATCAGACCTGACGTGTGCGTGCCGGCCTGCCAGGACTATAGGACCGTTTCCCCGATACTGCATGCACGAGGAAGTCGCGTCGTAAGTACCGGTAATTTGCCGGTACTCGTCTCGCCGCGTATACCCGCGTAAATTATCCGTCGTGACACGCCGTCAAACCCGCGCGAGTGCCCGCGTTATAAACATTGCGCTGGAGCCCCACAAAATAATTTCCTTCCTACATCGCCGGTGTGCGAAATGTGTCAACCGATCACTTTCTAATCATTTTCAGGATGCGTAAATATTAGAAGCAAAAATGTCTCGATGTTGTGTGTCTAATAATTTATTAAGTAATAACGTTATGATTAAAATTTTGAGCCAAGTATAAAAATTTGAGCTAAGTATATAGAGTTATGAAAAAAGAGTGAAATTCAAATGTCTTTAGTCTCTAAGCATCTTTGGCGATAGCGGGCTGATCGCGCCCTGAAGTCGGCGGAGGGCCCTAAAGGAAGATTCACCGACGATTTTACGCGCGTGAAACGTTCACACAGTTAAACGGAGATGAACGTACGTTGCACTCTCTCTCTCTCTCTCTTTCTCTGTCTCTGTCTCTTTGTCGCCGCGGCCCTGACCGTTCCCACTGGCGGCGTATCGAGGTCTGGAAGTTATGCGGCTGTACCTACTACAGGCACGTGAGGCATACGTACCCCTGCGCGCAGGCGGAAAAGATAGGGAGAGTGAGTGCGTTGCCTGGTATCAATTTGTCTGGCGTGGTAGCAGGTTCGGCCGGCCGGTCCCGAAGGTCGCTTTGTGCGCGAGCCGCTATCCGGCATTCTATCAAACCAAACAACATCCACCGCGCGATCGATTTATTCCCTCGACGGTCGCGTAAGATACCCAATTATCCTCGCGGCAGCACAGAGATCCGCGAGTGGAAATCGAAAGTCAAACGGCGCCCTTTGCCCTTCTTCCCTCCTCTCCCCCCTCTCCGCCCTCTTCCCTCCATTGACGTTCGACGTTGCGGTGTGAAAATTATATTAGTCTTTGATATTTGAGGATGACGAATTTCTCGCTGAGACACGACGACGGAAGTCGTATTGTCCGTTCGTCGCCTAATCGTCGGCTAAATTTTGGAAAACGGCCGCTGGCTCCGAACGTGGATATTTGCTAAATGTTCAGTTCTCTCGTCCGTAATCGCGGTAAACGTTAGCCGCATTTACGGGCAGTTATATCCTAGACTTCCTAGAAAAAGGCGATGGCCTCGAGGAACAGTTTAATGCCTGGTTCTGCCTTCTTTCGCGGTGCCTAAAATCAAGAACGGAATATATGCACATCTCCCTGTGCATCCTCGCCGAGATGTCTGGTCGCGTCTCGTCGATCGGCTCCACGTCTCGCGACTAGATAGAAATTATGGTAGGCCGAGGATCGGGGCCGATTTTGATAATTTCCGAGACTCGATATTATACTTACGAGTGTTGCCTACGATGATCCCAGTCAAAAACGCAGCGGCGGCATCTGCATAATTTTCTCTCGTGCTGGACGACGGGGGACCGACAAGATATTTCGTCTCTCGTGACAAGATATGGCGCAGCATACACAGTATATTCAAATGATTTAAAGCTATTTGGCTGTCATTTTGGGCTGTAATTTTAGTAATATAAAAAAAAATTTATAGGTTTTTCTAATAACTAAGAAGTTTGTTCAATAAATAATTGCGCAAATGTTTTGCCAAATAAAAACGAGGCAGGTAAGGATATATGGAGAAATGAGAATAATATAGATTTTCCAAAGAATCTTTTCTTTATTAACACATTGCACATTCTTAAGTACATTTGGTCTTGGTCGAGGAACATTATTGGTGGGAATTTATTTCATTAATCTTATAGGGACCGCTCTTAAGAGCTAAGCCTTATTGTCTAAACTCGTATCTAAGTACAATAAAAAAAAAACAATCTATTTACAAAGGTACTTGGCGGCAGTGCTAACAACGCAAAATACAGTCTTCGAAAAAGTTCCCCTTTCGTGCGCGAGATTGCCGTGAAGAGGAAAATTATCTTTCTTCGTGCCTAGGGGAGGCACAAAGGAGATCATTGTACAACAGGTAGATCGCGCGATCGCAGTTTATCTTTTTTTTTTCTACAGTTATCGTTCGATTATCATTTCAAATGTGATTAATCATTCTTGTGGCTCAAACCTCGCGTTAAAACGCAGAGAGAATCACGCTCTACTCGCGCCGTTCGCTAATAATTCTCAAACTATCCTCTCGACTGTCTATATTCGATATGAAATTATCGTAATCGTCATTGACAATTTTATCTCTCATCGAGAAGGGATCGTATGCTGTTTAAAACCTCCGAAAGAAATGCTTGAAAAGTCGGTACCAGAGCGGTACCAAGTAGATTAGTCTAATAAGAGCCGGTTTATATTCTGTCGCAACTTCAATTCCTCGCTTCCAGGCTCGACCGCGGGACTTCGTCCTTGGCCTTGGAGCCACATCAAGCCGCGACGGAAGACAAATCGTGCTGATAGAGGGACGAAGCGCGCGCGCGACTGATGCGCGACCGGCCGTGAGATGAAGACGTTGCGCGTCGACTGATTAGCGTTCGCGTATATATATTGTTGTATCGCGTACACCGGTACGGAGACTGCGAGGCCCACACGCATGTGGGTCTTGGTCTTCGCCATTAACGTATCCAATCCACGCGCTTTGATATTACTTAAAGTATTTCCTCCTTCGGCGTCGACATCTTTCTTTTCTCCTTCTCTCTTCCTTCGTCTTCATCCGCGTTCGCGTATCGCTCTTCGTTACACCCGGTGGGGCCCCACTGCTGTGAATGGGTCGGTGAATAATTAGCCCACCACCACCACCACCCAGTCTCCCTTTCGCTTTTTCCTCGACGTCGCCTCGATCGACGCGCGAATCGAATAAATCTCTATCGTCTTAATTGAGGAAGCCGGCGCGGAAAATACATTCGCACGGTGGACAAAGGCCCCAGTTGTTGTTTATAACGAAATTAATTGGCGTCCGTTCGTTGTTTTGCCGCTAATTACGCGTGATTTATCCGCGACGGTAGCGGCGCCAATTGAATGATAATGTCCCGACAGAGGTACGTACGCGTTACTCCCTCCCTCCCTCCTTCTCCCCCGCCCTCCGTCAGTAGTTCCCTTTCGACGCGCGAAGACGCGAAATCGTGGGCAATTTAATCCCGCGATTTGATTACCGAGCAGGTGGATGAGCGCGACTTATCGTCTCCTTTTATAATACTGCCATTACAACGCGCACGGAGCCGTAATGGGACACGGAATGTGGCAACTATAAAGTATTATATTACAGCGACGCTGCGCCGCTGAATTTTTTCCCTCGTCGCGATAGTAATACGTGTCATCTTGAAAATCGCGACGGCGCGGACAAGTTTTCTCCGCGGCGAAAAATGTCTATTTGCTTGTATGTACAGATACGAGAATATTTTTGATATAAAATCAAAGGGACGTGTATTGCGCGCGATATAATTACGAGTACGTATATATCCTACGCGGATGTTCTCCACGCTTCTCCTCTACTTTCGACCCTTATTTATACCTCGCGAGAATAGAATATTGCGATGATCGTAACGCCGCTTATCATCGCGAATAATCATCGCGCTTTATTTCGAGGCGCGCGTAACTAATCTGCGACTCTAAACGGCGCTGCCATAATGACCGCGGTTATAGAAGAGAGAATGGAGCTTCCATCTCGCCTCGTCTCCTTCTCTCCGTTCCGATCGATATAAATTACCGCTGCTCTCCGTGCAAAGATCAGATCCTCATCTTCAACAGATGGAGAGGATTAGCGATATTAGCGAGAGAAATCGGCTTCGTAGTGGCGCTATCATCAGCTCCCGACTTACTTCTCTCTGTGTTTTCGTTCTTTCTCGCGGATCTCCTTGCGGAACGGAGAGGAAGAGCTTTCTCACATCGGGGGATATGGAAGAAAGACTGTTTCTCCGCTTTTCTCTCTCCATCCTCCTCGCCCCGTTTCTCTCTCTCTCGTCTCTCTCCTTCTCTCTTTCTCCCCCGTCCTTTCCTTTACGCCTCTCTCCGTCGCTCTCGCGTCTTCTCACGTCTGGCCGGTACCATCTATCATTCTGTCAGCTAGGAGATTTCAATTTGCTCTCTTTTTGCGCCATTACCGGGCCCCGCGGCCCGCGCAAAATTGTATTTAATTGTGATTGACTGCTAAGTGGAGGTGGCCGGCCGCCGCCATTTGTCCCGCGATTTTTGCATATCCCTAATTGCGCGAGAGGTGCGTCGCGAGCTGAATCGCGGCCGAATGAGATTATTCCAGTCACGCGTCGTCTCGCATTCGTGGCGGAAGGGAAAAAAAAAACTCGCGACGCGACGCGGTCGCGGATCGAAGCGAGAGAGTCGATTGTGACCCACGGGTATAGCTGGCCTTTCGGATTAAAAGATCCTGACGCTCGGCTAGTAATTAGCCGCGTAATGAGATATATAGAGAAATATAGAGAATTAGTTATTATCGCGGTATTACCGCGGACCCGTAATGATCTTGTTGATGACTGCAGTTAATCTGACGGCAGATATAAACAGCATCGAACGCCATAAATATCGATAAATTGACTTCACAGCTTCTCGATTCGTTCATTTCTCATTTCTCTAATTAGCGCGCGCGCTTTGTTGCGCTGAACGCGGTAATCTCTGCGATTTAAGGTTGAGCCACAATCCCGTATTTCGAGATAATTTATAATTACGTACAATTATTTTTATAATTATCATTGAGCAGTAGTAGCTATATAGGTGAATACTCAGGTAACACGAGGCGAACGTAATGCTAAGCGTTTTTTTTTTTTCGAAACCCGTGAAAAATCATGTGGAGTTTGCCCTCAAAGAGAGGAAAAACACGCGAAACGAGCTGATTATGCAATTCAATTTTCTTATCTTTCGTCTTCAGTGAGCTTTGCTCTAGGAACCATTTTTTTTTTCGCAAATCACGCCTTTCTTTAATCGTCTCTTCCAAAATTTTTCTTAAAAAAAAATGTAATTTTTCTAAAAATAAGCCCCACTTTTCTCAGAGGCTATCATTCATCGCGCCCTTTTAGGGCGAACTCCTCAATTGATACCTATCGTCGACTCGAGGCATCAATGAACGATCACGCACGTGCGCACGTACGCGCGCGAGCGGAGAGAGATCCCTGCCCCCGCACACTCTGCGCACGCACGCGTGTACGTGCCGTGTGTATGTACAGAATCATCTATACAGCCTCGCAATAAGTTAGACGCGCCTTGAATCAGATATTTACACGGTGCCTCGTGAGGACGACAATGTACGACGGTGCCTATTTACAATTAAACTCGAGGCGAGTACGCCCCCGCCGTTTCTAGCTTGGCGCGGCGATACAGCGGTGAGGGTGCCCCTCACGGTACTATACAGTCAACGATCACATTTTATGCGCCCTGACCTACCCACTTGCCTTGTAGTGATATCCCGTACCGGATCGGCGACATTTCTCTCGTCGCTGCGATTACGCGAGAACCTTTTTGAGACTACGACACTTTTTTACATCGTAATGTTTATCGATAACTCGAAGTGCCGATGAAGTTAACACAGGAATATCCTATCCTATCCCCTATACGCTTCTCGAAGATATCGATCTCGCGATCTCTCTCCGTGAGAGCTGTTCCTCCAGGAGGATCCTGGACCGGTCGGTCGCGCGCTTTTTCCCGCTCTCCGCTCCGATCCTATCACGGCCGTTTGGAAAAACGTCCCGGAATCCTGCAGCGGTGCGCCGCGATGCCGGGATAAGTATCGGCGATGAATTGCCGCGCGGCGCTAAAGTTACGCGCTCGGTTAAGCTTGACGCGCGCGATTAAAAGCGATCTTTTTTTACTCGTCGACCTCGTAATCGGTTAGTTTTGACGTAAGCTATCGCTGGTGAGATATCGATGATATCGAACGATAATTCATATCATTTATAACATCTCAAAAATATTACATATACGAAGGTGTGTTATAATTTCGAAAATCATTAAAATAATTTAATTTTTTGTAGATAATTTATGTTAAATTACATGTACGCATTTAAACTTTACAAATGTATATTTGAAAGATAAAAAATATTCATTCTTGAAAAAATAGTAACAATGAAATGAATCAGCCCTGTCAAAGGATCAAAATATAATTTATTTTAAATTTACCTGATAATGAGAACATTAAATTAATACGTTATACAATTGTTAATATATAATATTAAGTGAGAAGAATGTCGACCTTTTTCAAATTTTTTAACAATTAAATCGAGTTTGTAATGAGAAGTCTAGATAACGACGCCGGTACTATATTTTTTTGCTTACATACCGTTCACGGTCGATGCCGCCGTGGTCGAGTGACTCGTTTACAAGTTAATGAAGTCTCGATTCCCAGTTCGCTCGTTAATTCATGCTCCCCGAGCGAGCGAGCTGTCTCGTTCTCGGTACCCCGACAATTCGTCATTACTTGCGGACGTCTCGGAGTCTGTCGAATGAAGGACGCGCCTCGTCGTTCCCGCCGAAGAATGGAGCAGCGATCTTTCAATCTGCATCTCACGACGGAGGAAGTTCGAACGAGGATTCTTGAGGAAACGTTCTGCAGAATTCCACAAAGACGAAGATGTCGATCCCGATTTCAGTTGATTTCGCCGCTTTGGGACTTGAAGTTTTCATCGTTGTTGCTCCAGTTTTCTTTAGCAGGACTCTCTCATGCCCGTCAGGCTTCTTAGCTCTCCTATTCGATGTTCCGCGATCTTCGAGGACTCTTTAAGTCATCGCAGCAGCAACAACAGGCAGGAAGACACAGCGCCGAACAAGACACTGTTCTCCCTTTCGGAAGAGGATCCGAGGGTCGCCGGATCGCGTGTTCATTTGCGCTGCAGCAGCTCGTAGAGCGCGGCGATGTAAGTCTGCGCCATTTGTAGCGTTTCGAACTTGCTGAGCTTCCTGTCATTGCCCAAACTGGGCACGACGTCGCGCAGCCTGTCGAAAGCGTCGTTCAGACTGTTCATCCTCCTTCTCTCTCGGGCGTTCGCCGCCAGTCTTCTCTTCCTCAGCACCTCGACGCCGGGCGCGCTGCTCTTCATCTTCTGCACGGTCGCCTCCTTGGACTTCTGGCTGGCGTATTCCGCCGGCAAGACGACGTGAAGGCCATCGTTTCTCTGATGGTACCTCGACTGATCAAATTTATTTGGCTGGCTGCTCGACAGGCCAGACTCGTTTTTCGGCACGGCGTAAGTGACGTAGGGGTGATTCCTCTGAGTCGCGTAACGATGACTCTCGTTCCGCGGATGATAGGTACCGTTCTTCGCGTAGCCCTTCGCTGCGAAGACAGGCTGACTCTGACCGAAGTCGGTCCTCGAATTTGCGTACGCTCCGGCCGGAAGATGGTCCATCTTCTGGACGTACCCCGCTGGATCCTGCTTGTTTATGACACCCTCATTGAAGGCCATCCTGGACGCAGCGTCATCGTAAGTCGCGCACTGCTCATTCATCCTGAAGATCAACTTGGCGTGAAGATCCGTGACGTTTCTGGTAACGTCAGCGGTCAACGCTGGCTGATGCTCGTTGCGGCAGCCACCCTCCTGATAATAGCCCTCGTAGAAATCGCCGAAGTTGAAGCCGGCGGTCACGTGGAGGCTGCCATTGGGGGCGCCGCCGCCACCGATCTCCTGATATTCCTGCTGATGATGGCTGTCCACGGAGCTGACGCTGCCGCAGCTGCTGCCCCTGGACCGCGGCGGCTGCGGATAGATCTCCTGGTGATGCCAATTGCCACGCGGATTCGATTCCGGGCTGCTCGCCGATCCGTAGCCCTCGGAGTCCAGGAGGTCGTATTGCTGGAAAGCCACGTAGGAGGTCATCCTCGTGTGTGCACGTGTCGGACGATTGATCCTGGACTACCGGCAATCTTATATCATAACGTGCTCCCTGGTCGCGAGTACTCTCAACCAATTGTCATCGCCTTCACTGTGGAATCTTGGCGATGACTGACCGATTGATCGATGCCGATGCAAACGTCACCAAGGTTGACCGAAAGATCGGATTCAAGGTGCAAGGTGTAATGGTGTTTTCGGGACTGTTTCGAAGTTACGTTTGTCAGCTTTTCCGTCAGGCTACCGTCTGAGGATCTCCGCCGAGTATGCTTCGTGTACGGAAGCGTTCCGTAAACTGGCTTTACTTGCCGATCTCGTGGTCTGGACCATGCCGCCCGGTTTTCTTGGGGCCCGCTGGTGGGGAGAACGTCGAGACGGAGTCCTGGGACCACGTGGAAGGGGATCTCCCGAAGAGTGGAAGGGGTCCACTGGGAAGTGGGCATCTCTTTGTAGAAGCCGCGCGACCAGACACGCCCCTCGTCTTTCTTCGTCTTCTCTTCGCTGGGGGCTCCTCTTCGGGGCCCTCTAAGGAGTCAAAAGGCGATCGGAGCTCGAAAAAAAGAAAAGCCTGATCGTGTGGCACGTACCGACCGACCGGGCGCCGCGTTCTTGACATTGGGGATCCGCTGCAGCCGCCGGCCGTCAAGCTGCGATCTCGCGTCCCCCGCGTTCTCTTCTTGCGCTAATTGGATTTTATTTCTCCCCTTTTCTTGCGCGCGATATCCTCGTGACATTCTAATTTCTCCTAGAGAAAGGCAGCATATGACTTCTGCTCAATATCGTGCATTTCACCTAATCGATTATTTTTACTCCTATATCGATACACACTACATACTTTTACTGAGGTAATTTTACTTCTGTAATCATTATTTCTTAATAGTAACACCTAATAATAATAATTAGTCATCAGAGAAGATTAAGAGAAAAAATATATAATAATAAATATAAAATAAATATAAAATTTTCTTGCATAATGGATAATGTTAAATTGAATCTCGTGACATTTTTAACCGTCAATATATCACAATGTATAGCGTACAATGGGCGCAGGTGTTATATTAATGGATACGTGGCACTCATATGGAATACAATGCGTTTCGCAAGGTAGGAGCAAAAATAAATTTTCTTGCGAAACTTTCCAGGTCGCTGATGTCAAACGTGAACCAGGGAAAGCGTTTGGCACGTCTGAAACCTATTAACACTCACCTGGAAATGATTTATAAATGATATTAGTAAAACTTTCTTGATATGGGTCCTTATTGAATTACACAGATGTGCATAAAAATGGATGCGTCTAACTGACACTAATTGGTAGCGCAACCATTCCGCTAAAACCGTAGTATTGTGATGCGAGGAAAGGATACCGCGCAGAAATTAACGAGCGTTGACTGGAATTATTAATAGTGTTAAAATACTTTAAACCACACCGCGCCGAGTGTAAAATACCTTGGCCTTAAAATACATCGTGACATAACGCGCTGTGCCATCGGAAGGTGTATGTTGGCAAAATATTTTCTCGGGACTTTAATTGGCCCCGTGTTTCCCTATTTACCTGAAGCCGTCAGCTCCTTTTTCTGCGAGGCTCCTTGCCGTGCTTTACGAGACTTTAAATACGACGGGGCTGACAAATGTGGACAACTCTCCGATCGTTTTACGAGGTTTCCAAAGCCCATATGCTTCTTATGAGTCTATATCTCTTTAAACTGGTAGCTGGAATGAATAGCTTTGAGAGTTTGCGAAAATTTAGGGGTGGTTTTTAATTTATTACATAGAAATATTTTAAGCTATAATATAAATATGATCAATATTAGTACATAGATATTTAATATTCTTATCCTATTTTTGTAAAGTTATTTCTAATATATTATTATCTAGTACGTTTAAGGTAACTGTTGAAAGATGCTTTAATCATTAGCGTTAGTCAAAATTGACGAAACGTTAATTAACGTTTACGAGACTGTGAATTTGCCTACTGCAGCGAGGCGTGTTCGTAAGGCGTGTTTACTTGTTCGATAAATAGTATAAATGCATAACGAATGACGTCTCTTGACGGCTTCGATCTCGCAGTTATCGATAATCAGGCTACATTGTGGTGCACTTTAGCGTGTTTATAACGCTGATTAAACGCACCGTGTCAAAATGCATCGCGATATCACAGATCGTGCGGTAAAAACATCGCTATTGACAGTTCTTATTCGAAGCGTCTATTTTTGCGATCGCCGTGTGTAAGTCAGAGTGGGCTCGTGCTTGACATTTCGTTTAGACCCGCGCGAGATCGATCTCGGATCGCCATAATGCAATGAACAATCATACGACATGCACATGCTAATAGCAGTACGTCACTAATCGAAGTTTATGTTTATGCTTTACTTAAAAACCGTGATATAACACGAACGGCAAATTTGTTATACCCTATATCGCTTGAATAAACGCGAGAACGTGCGACTTTAACCCGTCCGTTTTTCAAGAAAGAAATGGAGCTCTATTCGGCTCTTCTCGAAAGAGGAGCCTTGGGTGCGGGGGCTCCCGTCGCGTAGAGGCGTATCTCCATTCGTTTTCCTTCGTTTGTCGGGAAATTCGGAGCGTCATTCTCGCAAAAGGCGGCGGCCTCAAGAAGTTCATTATCCTCTACTAATACGCACCAAATGAGCCGATCGCGCTCGTCCGGCCCACAGAGGGGAAAGGAACGCTCGCGTCCCGATGAATCCGAAGGGTTTACGCCCACTGGCGGATTTTAATTTACCGAAAACGCTCTTTGCGGCTTGCGCAACGAACTGTGAATCTTGGGAAAAATTTTAGATTAGCTTCCAACCCGGACTTTAATTCTTTTAAGATTGTAAACTTTGACAGATAGTCTAATTTTTTCAATAAGGCCGGACGAATCGAGAAAAAAATTGTGTCTTGCTACCAAGATGATCCTTAATACAATTGATTAAATTGTTATTCAGTATATGAATTTTTATATTTTCGAACAAGAGTAAGTGATATAAATTGATATGACCGGAAATAAATCACGAAAACGATACATTTCCATTACCGTAGTAATACGAGTGCGTTAAAGTTAACATTTGCCACAAAGTCGCACAGCTACTTACGTTCACTATTCACGAGCCGGCGACGGCTCTTAGCCATAAGGTGAGGCCCTCGCAATCGAGCTGCCATTACGTAATTATATAACAAAGACTAATGAGAGTCCCAATGATTTCGCGTCCAACAAACCCGCGCGTGATTGCGCGCCGGGCGCAGGATCATCAATCGATCGATCCATCGACACCATCGCCGTTGTCCATCAGCGCGATATTACGTCTCCCGCGAGGTAGGCGACAAATACATGCGTCGGAGACGTTACACTCGCGAGTGTGTGCGAGACCCGTGTGATCTAGGGACCTATTTATAGATCTTTGCGCAGATACGATCAATCCAGGAACGGACCGAGTGGGAAAGACGCGAGAAAAATCTCGCGTTATTTTTTCGGCGAACCGCGTTGGTATATACATATATGTATATTTGCGTCGCAAGCGAAATGTATATTGATCCGTGGATAAAGATTCTCAGAGTTACTTTCACAACATCAGCGTAATTGTTCTCTCTTCTCTCTCTCTCTCTCTCTCTCTCTCTCTCTCTCTCTCCTTGTTGTGGACAGTAAGATCTCTCATCTTTCTCATCCGATCTTGGATCGATTCGCCGCACAGGGTGATGCGGTGGCGGCGGTGGCGGCAGCGGCTACGGCTAATAACAAATTTATTGCGGCCGATGAAGTGCATAAATTGATTATTACTAGCCGGCAACGCATCTCGCCGCCGCGAGTTCCAGTTCAGACAATCACCGATGATTTACAACATAATGGCGCGCGTTTGACTGACGCGGGGCTTACGTGCGCGACTATTCGCGCGTACACGCGGCTTGATGCGTTTGCGGCATCGGCTAACATGCGTACCCGCCTGCGGCCGCAAGGTACAACCTCGAAGGTGCACCACGATTTTCTCCGCGCTCGGAGAAGACGCAACGTCGTCGTCGTTTGCGCAAGAGCATACCGAGGGTGACGTACGTATAATTCGATCAGGAACGATCCCTTCGCACTATAAAACCGAATCTTACTGCTTTTGTTTTAAATTATAATAGAATTTAAATCTTGAAAAAATAAAAACATTATTTACAAAATTGTTACTTAAATTTAATGTACTTTCTCTAAATTTCAATAGTTTATTGATTTAATTTTTTTTTCATTTTCTGCTCTAAGAAAAATATTACACTATATCCTCAAATTAATTGGATTAATCACAACGTGAGCAATTGCAACGTGGGCAATCGCAACGCGTGGGCAAATGCAACGCATAAATGAATAATTTTACCATCATCTCTGGTTAAAGCTTGTCAGATCCGACAATTTCTGGCTTTATCGGAGTTTTGATTAATTTCGAGTAGCCTGTTTCGCACGTGCCTTCCTTCATTTTTTTCTTCGTCTATGTTTTCTATTCCTTATTCCATAAAATTTGTTTTGATTATTATTTGCTTATATCAATCAATTTTTTTCATTTATATTGACGCTTCTCTAACAGCATCCATTGTCTGACCGGTCGATAATGGCCGGGGGTGATTTGATTTTCTAAACGGTCCAAGGTTCTCGATTCCTCAGGGTTCATCCAAACATGACCCTCGTCGAGCTGGAGATTTACGACTAACCGAGACCCTTAATTAGAATCACACCCAAAGTGTCCTAATTATAGGTTAGACCGTGGCGCTTGCCCGGCTTCTCAAAGCTGATGCCCTCGGCGCAAAACGGTGCGAATCGCGCCAATTTCTGGCTGTTTACTGACAGCTTGTTAATTGTAGGAAAAACGGGCGGCAACCGATGGGTGGTGAACGTTCTCAAATTTACATCCGATTAGTCGGGGTTTCTCCAAAGAAATGCCTGTTACACCCCTCTGCTCTTTTTCTTTATATCGCTCCCTTTCTAATTGTCAGAAAAAATATTTCGTATACACATTCGTACGAAAAGATACGTTAAAAAAAGATTATACTTATGATGTTGTCCCATTAGTTGCCCTATTATAGTTGTTGCGTATGTAAGTATGTGTGTGTGCGCGCGCGCGCACGTGTGTAAGTGTGTGTGTCTTGTGCGTGCGTGAAAAAATTCTAGATAAATTATATACACCTGTCCAATGTATCTATCTATCTATCAAGAAAGTAATTTCTCTTTAATTATGCGCGCGAACCATAGTCTGGTACGCCGTGAAATTCGCGTCTCCCGGGGCGTCCTAAATCTTCGCGGTAATTTTTCCCACGCGGATGTAGCACGCGGGTGCGTAAGGTTTTAGGCTGATAAACGTCCTGTAAAGCAATGATGATTTACGCCGGAGTATCGACGCCACTTCCTGTCGCCTGTCCGTCCGTAATATACGATCGATTAAGAGCCCGCGGAATTTTCCCTTTTCTTTTTTCCTCAACGCGTCGCGTCGCGTCGTTGCTGCCTGTACGCTCCGCGACCTGGGCTCTACTCGTTAAAACGGTCTTCCGCAAAAATCCTGCTGACGAGGTCGTATCCCTAGATCGTTACAGGCGGTCTCCGTCGCCAGGAGACGCGAGCGTGGATTAAATAAGAGACACTTCTTCGTTTTCTATATTTTATTGACCAGTTAATAGATTATTATTGCTGCGCAAACTATCGTGCATGACGGCTCCAGGACTTGCGTTCGTGATGGCAAATTTTATGTAAAAAACGCCACACATTACTTTCGAATGTGACATATATTATTCCCTCATTTAGATACTAAATAGATACGTTATAGATACGTTATAGACATTATACGTTATATAATATTAGGGAAAATTAAATTTACTGGTGAATAAATAATGGAGTAATATATATTTTGTCTGCGCGCATTTATTCAGATTCTCGCTATCGAAGGGGCTTTCGAGAGATGCACGCGTATCGTGTTTTACAGCGATGTTTCCACTTTCCATCCTTCGCGAGATGATTCTGAATTGAACGACAGGTGTTTCACCGAGCCCTAGATTTTATTGGCCGGTTAACAGGTTTTTAAGGCCGTTAGGAGAATTGCATTTGCTTGCCGACCGTGTAAACGTACTTGACCACGAGACTGTAAATTGGCGATTTCACGATTGACGTTGCGAGCGATTGATTTGAGGATAAAACGTAATTAAATATAAAGCGCTCGGATCCCCGCACAATGTCACATTAATAATATTCTTTCGCTAAACCGGTTTGATCCCATTAATGTTGACAATCGCAAAATAGCATCCTCTCTTACAAATTGCTTACGTTGCTAAATCCATCGGTGCAAAATTGACGAGGTATAACATCATATACGTGCGCGTCATGGTGGTAAAGTGCCTTGATCGCAGTTTATGCAGGTGCAAGGTCGAAGGGCACTGACTTATGAAACGCTCGCGCTGTCGCATTAAATCGACGAGAGCCTCTATGATGCGCGCGGCTTCGTTGGAATTTATTTTGGGGAACGATTTATCCATGATATGATCGAAAGAGAGATTAATTCTCGCTGTCATGATTGTCGGAAAGTTGTTACACATCCAAAACCGATGCGTCATTAATGATTTTGAGATTAACGTTGATGAAAAAACGATATTTTTATTAACATATCAAACGGCTAATGTACATTGTAACGAATACAATATACAATATACAACATAGTTTTAGATTCATCGCTCAAATGCGCGGTATACGTGCTCGGACCACCAGCGTTTCGCGGCATCATTGCAGATGCTTTGATACTTAACGCGCTGCGAACCGTTGACTCGACGTAACACGTGCCGGTAATAGTGCTAATTACTTATTTACTGGCATTGCCATTCTGAAGATCCAGCGGTGCTCAAGAGGGGCCGCTCACGTCTCTCTCGCGCGTGAAAGCTTCTGAATAATAATTATAGACGCATTAATGTGAATTACCCGCCCTTACCCTTGTGCGCGATGTGTATCCGAGTCGGTGAATTATTTAAGTTCAGAGCGAAATTACGGAACGGAGAGTCAGCTTTCCCGGTTGCTCGTATCGCAAAGCGAATCAATTTCGAACCGCCGGAACCGCGGCGAATTATTAGAAATCTCAGCGCTCTAATGAGACGTCAATATTAATGGACAAACGATCATTCACTGGTTAAGCAACTTATGTAAGCAATCTTCGTTTAATGCCGACGTATAGAAGTCGCGCCGAAAGTGTAAATTACGAAGCCGTGGGTAACGCGCGTGTTGAAAGATCACAAGATTGCATTACATCGAATTTAACATTATATCAATATAATAGAAAGAGGAGAGAAAAAAATAGCAATATAACAAATCTCATTTTAATTAATACGGGAAAAATAAATAGACACCAAGATCCAGCTGATGACCGTTGAATGCTCTTTCGAATTTACAATTAGTTGTGTCTAGTTCAAATTATAATTATTAAGAAAAATAAAGTTTTCAAATGTACAATAATAATAAATAATAATAGTAAACAATAATAAATAAAAATTGTAGGTATTTTCTATTATTTTAGAATATTCAACATTACACATGTAACTGTTATATACAGTTACTAGTTATACAGACATAATTTGAAGTTCTATTTCGTACCTATCAGCCTCTTACAGATTTAAGTCTTAAGCGGTAATAAAATAACGTACGTTCAAGAGCAATTTTCGAATTCAACCCGATTACCAGTAGATCGAGTCGAGCTCGCGATACTGACAGTCACTGCACCAGCGTGTGATGTACCGAGCAATCGTGAGCTCTTCGCGTACACAACACACGTGACTCGCACACGTAGATACGCCTAGATTCGCACAAAGAACAGGGCCGCGGTCGATCCCGTATATATAAATCTTGTCTTTCCTTGTTTCATTATTACGCGTACTTAAGCACATCTTTTAGTGCCATTATAGTTGAGTACGTACGGTGTCGAGTGTATTTGCCATCTCGATAGAGAGAGCCGATGGAATCCACCTTGATAATTGTAAAGCTGAAGAGATAGAGAGTCGACGCGGACGTGTGTGGAATCCACCCTGATAATTGTGAGGCTGAGGAGAGAGGAGCTTTTCCGAGAGGTATTTCGTCTCTCGTCAATCTCATCACGACGGCCGTAATAATCAGTGTCAACGCGACGGTGTAATTTCCTCCGGCCGCTACCAGCGGCGACAACCGCGATCATTAAGCTTGCAGATTAGGCTATTCGCGGAGTCGCTGGTCGCGTATCGCCTCTGTGTATACCTATCGCACCGAGGTATCGCACAGCCGCAGCCCTGCGAATCCGAGATACGGTGCCTCTCCGTCCGTCGCGTCCGTGACTTACACCTGCGTCCAAGACCCGCGTCGTCGGTTCGGTCGGTGTGTGCGTGCATGCGCGGGATAGTTTGCAAGGATGACGAAGCTTCGCGGGAGCCGGCGAATCGTTAGTCGGGTATTCTTTACTCCCGTATAAGAATCGCGAACTAGGAGGGAAAACGGAAGAGATCGAGCCGGCGTAGAGAGAACGTACACGTACGGCGACGCACGGCATCGCGCGCGTTTGCGGTAGCTTTATAGAAATTCGACGGAGACCACCAACGATCGCGCGCGGTGTCACCCGTGTAAGTCGTCTTGATGACGTGCGCGCGTCGATATGATCCGGCGAGAGGTCTGATCCTACGTGATTAATGGGAAAATAACATTTTCAGGTATTTCCCGCGGCATTCTTGGGATTAGAATTATTTAACGGAATGCCCGTATCGATGTAATAATCGGATTGCTACCATACTACAGTCGTCGTTTTGAGCCTTAGAAGTTAACAACTTAAGAAAGTACCGCAGGTGTGACATGCCTCAACCGCTTCTCGTTTTCTCTCTCTCTCTCTTTCTCTCTGTCTCATTCTTTTCTGTACACGGGCCACTACACCGGCGTGCAAGCGGCGGCGTGCGTACGTAGGTCGAGGCCGCCGCTAATTTAAATCCCTATTCCCTCCCTCGTGTTTGTCCCCCTCCCCCCCCCTCGTAAACACGGGCTGCCGCGGCGGCGCGGCTCCCGTGCCCCGCGGCCATGCGAGAACCGGCCGGGCAAAAAGCTACCTACGGCAACGGTAGCCGGTGCATGCAAATCGGCTGCCGCAGCGCTTCGCTTTTTCACTTTGTTTATTTACATTTGCGTATTCATGCCCGGACCTGTGTAAATATTCGCGTCGCGTTTATGGCAATAGCGGGGCCCCCGGACCGCGTGACTCGCCGGCGACCCCTATCCGATAAGTGCCTCTCCTCTCGGTGATCCGTTTTCAAGCAGCCACCACGGAAGACGACGTCGAGAATGATCGGACGTGAAAGCTGGTAGGCGAGATCGCACCGGAGGCTACATCAGTCCGGTTGACATCGAGCGGAAGTATAATTGGCCTCGTTGATTCCGAGTTATTTGCTTTGGCTATCGAAACGATCATTTTCAGCAAATAATCGTCTCTTTTCTACAGAAGAGAAATGCGGATCTTTTAATTTATTTTCATAATATTACATTATCTTTCTTATGATATTAAGCAAAAAGATTTCGTTAAAGAAACATCAGAGGGAAAGGAACAAGGATATAGGAATATGAAATAAATTAACATTGGATGATTTAGAATTTATTTCAAGACACAGAAATATGCGACGGTCTAAATCTATAACAGAGCGATGGAAATAAATTACCGCGCTAATGTCCTAATACAGTTTCTATACTTTCGTTCTTTTGGCAGAGAAATGTTCTCGTTAATCAGTCTCAACGAGCATAAAGGGGAATCGAAGCCGGAGAAGAGATCTGGTATCGTCCATTATCGTCACGCTTCGACATTTCGCGAGGCGCATTACCGTGCCGGCGCAATTTGTTAAATTGGACTTTCTATACGGGCGCAACGCGAAACGCGGATTAATTGCAAGTCAGCGTCGATTAGGCGCATCGCATTTCGCGGATAGAAACCGGCGCCGCAATCACAGTGGTATCATCTCGCGCGCACGGGGAGAAAGAGAAGAGGGATAGGGGCGCGAAAAGCGGCGGGAGATGGGGAGGCAACAAATGCTGCGCGCGGCGTTAATCGGAGAATCATATAGGACCAACAACGTTATCCCGGTCCGTGGATAACGGCTGGCCAGATGTTGCCGGCTACATCGCCACCAAGGAAGTGGCCGCGCGCACGTTCTGACACCTGCCACGTCATTCCGCCGCTGCCGTTCGCGGAAAGGAGCGAATAGGAGTCGCGCGAGGAGAGGACGCGGCTCCAATTTGTGCCTCGTTTGTAGTCATTTTGATCGGGCCTCGCGTTCTCCGATTGATAGTCCACGGCCTCGAATCGCCGACGATCGTCGACGCCGATTTACTTATTGGCTGCCGAATATCGCGGAACGATCATTATTCACAATCAGTCGTATATGAAGCCTAAATTAATTCCAACGAATACATGACTTACCTTACTGACGCGTAAGGAATTTTTTTTTTATCGCATTTTATTGATTGAAGTACCGTCCGTGTCTCTTCTTTATACACGCAGAAACGTGCGCCAGGAAGAGGGATAAGCTCGGACGTAATTTAAAGTTAGCTCGTGCGGCGTAATTGGTCGCAAGGTGGGCGCACGTATGCGTGAAGATAGACATCCTGATTAATTAAGGCTTAGGCCGATTGCTGATTATACACACACGTAGGTATGCGACGCATAACAAACCGCACGCGAGAATATATTGTGTAAACATTATAAACATTTTTGTGACTCTTTCTATGCTGCAATACCTTGTGCTTACCTTGCCAAGATTAAATTTCATCGACATCGCACGCGGAATTTCGTCTCGGGCCGGAAGGAATCGCCGTTCGCGATCGAGATTCTAAAAAATCCGTGAAACCCGAGGACCCCAGCGTCACTCATTAACTTTCATGCGCGCATCTCCATGAAATTTTATTCGGAGCCGCTCAAATTACGGCTCTGGCCCATCCGATCGTGATCTCGATCGAGGATTATTTTTCAATAATCGTCGCGCGGCCGGGGTCCACCGTGCAGGAGGAAAAAAAAAAGTACAACACCCCCTAGCCGCTCGTGTTACGGAAAATTGAATGATGACGAGCCCCGGTGAGGGGTATCCCTGTTCGCAGTGGGCCGAACCAATTTACGAGTCATTAAACATGGCCGAGTACCATATTGAAATCGATCCACCTCGAGTGGCCCTGGTTGACGCGATCGCTCCCCCCCGACACTGACCGCCAGGAGCTGTGCCTCTCTATTTTTTTTCCTCTTCTTTTTTCTCTCGTCCACCTTAACGACTTCTCCCCGGTGCGCGGGATGCGTGTCTAATTTCTGCGTAACTAATTTCTGCCGGCCGGGCCACGCGCCACGGATAGGCTACGATACACCATGCCGATTTAATACGGCCTCGATTTGGCACGCCGCTCGTCGTTAAAGCGCGAAGGGTAAACCGCGGAAATAGCAGTTTTAAACCCGTGAAACAATAGCCGATTTCGCGCGTCGTCGTCGCGTGCTGTAATGCAGCGTCATACACTGCGCGGTCTACCATTAACACGGCTCAATCAACAACACAGAGAGAACACATTTTTTTTCACGAAAACATTGAAAAAACGCAAGAAATTATTTAAATTAGTATATACATAGAGATATCCAGTAAAATAACGGTGAGTTTAAAGGTAACGGTGATTCACACTTTTGTACGCGATTTTGCGTCTAATAGCAGCGTTATAGTTGCGCCTGTTTCAAGATTAACGATTCGTCCGAAGTTAACGGAGTTTCCCGAGCGGAATCTCCGAAGTCGTTGTCCTTAAATGTATTTCTGAACTACCGGATGTAGGAAGGCCTGATGTATTGGTCCGTGCGCATTATATGCATTATAATTTCTGCCTGATCACTTGAATCTCACCGTTAGATCACTCGTTAAATCGCCTCGATAAATCGCCAACTCGTTATTCAATTTAATGTGGCGCGTTACTCGCGCCTCTCGCAACAGCGAGCATTATTTATTAGACAATTATTTGAAGAAAAAAAAAACTTGACCATATTTTCTCATACATATGCAATTTATTTCGCTAGTGAAGGATTGCAGACGAAAAGTAATTTTCTCGCGAAGATCTTGCGATAGTATTTTAGAAATGAATGTGACAATTAATAGGGGAGACCGCGAACGCTCGCGTCGATAGTTTTAGCAGATAGCGACATTAAGCCGTTACCGTAATGCGCCGGTCTCTCTTGATGGTTGAGAACGTCTTCACGCTCGGCGACTCGCCGCACACCTTTTTTGGCGGGAGATTTTGTAGATAACTATCCGCTAAAAATACGGCTACTCCAGGCTGCAACGGTCGAAATGCATGAGGTTCGTTGGAATCTACATGGGCAGACTGTAAACAGGGCTTCCATCGGGTACCCTCTTCTTTTTCGTGTTTCCACGGCTCGTTGCCCACGACTACACCGCGATCGCGATGAATCAAAGGGCGGCGGCTAAATTGCATTGTTATTTATAAACGTTCGTCGCGCGTCAACGACGCGGCGTTCACCATTTAAAAATCAATACAATATTTAATTTTTAGCAGTAAAAAACAGTGTTTAGAAGAGCTTAAATATTCTAACTTTTATCCAATATTAATAACGCGTGCTGTGATATCGAATCGATCGAATAGCAAATTGAATCTTTATTTTATTGTTTTTTTAATTTCATTTTATGTATATTTTATTAATTCTTTAATGAGTTTGCACTCTTATTTTGTCGAAACGTATCGGACATATTAGGAACCGCTTACAATAACGGAAACAGATGGGACTATAATTATCAGTCTACATGATTTTGCTGCAATATCAGCTGCATCGTAAAATTCGAAGTGCCATAAACCATGACAATTTACGAAGCGTTATATTGAGATATATCTTTGATACGGCAAACTGCATTCACGTGAACATCCCGAACGTGCAAAAGAACGACGTAATTAATTAGAGAAAGAAAATTGAGATCGTACTAGAAAGCATTATATTATTCCGGCGTATAAAAATATTAGGTTGAACGAAAAGTTTATTACGTTTTTTGCTCAGAGATGATATTTTGTATAAATACAAAAAAAAACGGAACAAACTTTCCGTTCAACCCATCACGTGTCATAATTATTTTTTTTAAATTGCGCTTGATTAAATTTAATCAAAGCTGGAATCGATTTTGTGCTGTTTATGAAAGACTTTCTTCCTAAGATAAAGATGTCTGAATTCTTCAGGCTATTCCGGACTGTGTTTGCGCAAGCATGTAAATCAGGAAAATCGGAAAGTAGAAATCGATGCGACGACACTTGAAAATAATCGAATGCCATTACCACGCGACCGCAAAATAAATTTCTTGCCTGCTTCCTGACGCGACGTTGTTCCGTACAATGCTTTGCTATATGTATAAAACGTCGTTATTATTTCGATAGATACGCGTATAAACATATATATGCTAAAGTGGCAGCACCGTTACCTGGAATCGGCTCTCGTACGGTCGAGTACCTGCGCGCCGCGGCCGGCCGTTCGTATTGGTACCTGTGCGAGTGCTCGAGTACCGTGCCAGCGCCATTAGGCATTTCTATTTAGTTATCGCCGGTCTTTTATGATCGTTATCTTTTATAGACAGGTATAATAGGGTCCCGGCAAGATGCAATGACCGCGCCGTAATTGTGTTTAATGCGTCGTCTTTAACGCGTTTACGATTACGTCAATCGCGATTGTTTCCTTCTGGAAGCGAGTATCAAATCGAGATTACTCGGCCGCAATCTCGGTTTAATTGATTGCTTATCTTATGTAATTTATTAAATTATCCTCCTATACCCGTTAGCGCCTTCTGAAGTGCCGAGGATTATCATTTATTCACCGTTTCTGTATACCGGTGTGTCGATAAATATAAAGTTATTCCTTTACACGAGCCGCGCTTTTATAGCCGGGGCGACCCGAATGTCCGTTTAAATTTATTTCGCGAAAATGAGAAGATTTCGCGTAATAAACGGTGTCGACTTTCCTTATCAACGGATCTCGCTCTTCGCGGCGAGGGAAGATCGGCGTTGACTCGTTGCCCGAACGATTAGCGTCGAATCCATGTTTGTATACACGTGACATTAGCGTGGGTGTAAGAATGTAAATTGTGCACTAACAATACCTCGGTCGCGAGACGGACGATCGCGAGTGCATAGAAAGAGAAAGAGAGAGAGAGAGAGGGAGAGAGAAAGAGAGACGGCGGATGATACTTACGATAATCGTACGGTCATCATCTTCCCGTTATCTATGATAAATTCTAAACGTAGAACAACGACTACGTAATTTCGTCAAGTCACGTTGCCGTGGCGCACGTTAACCGAGAAAATTCTCTCGAAAAACGCTCTAACGAACGGATAGCCATAACTTCCCGATGCTCGCATATAGAAAAAGATCGTGAAGATCTCAGCGAAATTCTCTCTGACGTTTTGATGCGGTTCGACCGAACAGTTAATATAAAGAAAAGTTCTTTGGCATCGACTTTTATGACTCTGAATTGAAAAAGGGGAAAAATGTCGAGGCAAGTTGTTAGGTCCAAATTATATCTATTTTATTTTAAACTAGCTTTTCCAGCAAATACAAAAAAAAACGTGACATATCCGCCGTGAAAGAACATCGAATTGTAATTATTTCCGAAATTCGACTTTAATCGTGCATGGCATGTAAAGAAATCAATAAAGATCATACTTGGGATTAATATAAAAATCTCTAGCGGACGATATAACGAGCGTTCCGAATCTCGTAACGAATTAATCTCCACGGAGGAGATTAATTCCGATCGGGAGACATTAATGAGGAGAATCACCAGAAATCCGTCTTTCGGCCGCGTCGGACGAAATGCATTCGACACGCTCGGTCGAAGGAACGGTAAGGAAGGTGCATCGTCGTCGCGAAGAAATGCAGGGTGAATGCCGACGGTGGACGAAAAGGAGGGGGAGAGAATCGTCGTCGCGCTCCGTCGCGTCCGATGTGGCGCACAACGGCGATTTCTCGCACATGACTCACCGAAATACGGCATTACGACATTATGCGCGCGGTATTAAAGCCGCACGAACGGGAGAACGTGCCTGACGTTCGACGCCGCACGAACGGCGACGGCCGAGCCACACGACCGGCACGTGGGGTGTAATTGTACGAGAAGAGTCACGCCCTGGTCGAGGCCGGCCGGCCGGCCATCCCTTTTTCCACCGCGACGGCACGCTGCGTCGCACCCTGCATTTCGCGTGCACCGCGACGTAACGGAATTGCGTCGGATAGCGTTGGTCAATTCGGAAAAAGTTTATGTAAAATTCTGCTATCGCGAACGAGCGAAATAATTTTATACGAACGAATAATTTTAAAGAAAGAAGATCGACGATTTCGAAAGCCGATAGAATAAGATTGAAAAAGATGACAGAAGGAAAAGATAGAAGAAATATGGTAGTTTATATATTGTATAAGCCGTCTGTGTGTGTGTCTCAACGGATTATATAATTTTTACGCTGATATCATAACCGTCCGCAAATTTATCGACGGTTCAAGTAGCGCCGAAGGGCAGAAAGCAATAATCGTATATTGCGAACAGTCATGGATAATTATCGATTCCGATCTTGCAGCCTACGAGACAACAGGGGACAGGTAAATGCGGCTGTTCTATGGTAACATTGAAGTGGCTTAACATAGCACTTCGCTTAGTCTAAGTCGTCTGTCGGCGCCTGTTCGAGGTAGCGGTATTTTATGATCGGCGCGACTGACTGCAAATTACTCGTCAAAACGCTCCTCGGCCCTTGTCGGGTGGCAACGAGACAGAGACAAGAGGCTGTCTATCGTCGTAGTAATCTCTCGTAACAATAGTCGCGACCGGCGACCGAAAGGAAGAAAAAAAAAAGGGAACGAATCCTCGTGATCGTAAATTATCGGCCTAACAATTCGTTAATGATCTTGCGTGTGACGATTGACAAGATTAGGGAGCTATTATGCCTTCGCACGATTTTATGAAGAAACTTGAGATAACATCGACAGTATTGACAATTCAAAGACGAGCCCTTCCGGGACGTGCTTTTTCTCTTTAAGGAAACACGTGCTAAAATAATGAATAATTTCTTCTTTGAAAAGAGAATTTTTATGAAGAACGAAAACAAAGAATGTTAAGATTATCTATTATCAAAAATGTGAGATTTATTTTCCAATGGCACAAGATAAACAAAATTTCGGTAATTTTTAACGAGATATACTTCTTTTTTCTAATAACAGGAAAATAAAAAAAACTATTGTCATAACATTTAGAAAACTTTTAGCAAAAAAAAATATATATATATGCTAAATATATAGTATGCAGATATTATTTTCTTATACTTTCCTTTTGTATTATTGTAATTGTCGATATTCTCGCTAATTGGAGCACGCTCGAGGTTGGCGAGGGCTCAAAGGCTTAAATACACGGATCCGACATCGACCGAGGCTGAAATATACGAGAATACTCGGTCTATTAAGGTAAGCCAGGTCGAAAGAGAGCGGCGCGATCGTAAATTAGGCGTACCGATGACACGTCGTCGTCGGGGCGATCGTTTCTACGTAGACGAGGGGGATCACCACATGGCACGAGCCGACCGGTCGGCCGGGGGAGCAATAAATGGGGACTCTCGTGCCTGGGCCCGTCATGATAGTCAGGATAGCGTGGCGGCGCAATCGAGAAGTCGGTGTCATCTGTTGCATCGGTTACATCCTGACCGGCGGAGCGTGACTGCGCAGCAGTGTCGGCGGTGGTCGGCCACCGTAAACGAGGGTGCGCGCACGGGGCTAACTACCCCCTAATTGCCGGGCCCGTTAACAACGAGTACCCTCTAACAATCATTTAATGACAGGTTAGTCCGGCCTCGATAGATACCGAACCGGTCGATTTCTATCGAACTTATTGAAAAGTCTGCGTCGAAATGTCGTACGTACCTCATCGGTGTAGATCGACGTATATTGAAAAAAATGCGAGGATGCAAAATGCAATTACGAGCGGGCGAGCGTGAGAAGAGATGCCGCGAGACCTCGCGATTCGATGGACATGGTGCATTTGTCTTTGATTATTTCGTGCCTGCTCGTCGTTTTCTTCCCGGCTCTGCGGAGACCCGAGGTATCCTTATACGGGAACGCATCTTTGTTGAAATATATTTTCTCGTCTGGAAACATTAATTTTGATGCACGACAATGTACGCGAGCTTGACGCAGGAACTATTACCCATTATGAGGAAGCCGCTGTAAAGACGCGCCTGGGAGATAATGTTGGAAGACCGTTCGATTAGATGGACAGTACTCATTTGTCATCGACTTTGCATTATTTTTTTTTCTTTTTCTTTCTGCATATATCCAGTAACAGAGTTTAGGTTTTATCCATTTACCGTCGATTCGCTACGTAATGCAACGTTTACAGTTAGAATAGACACGTTCAATGCCAAACAGGCTGCTTTGAAGTATCATGCCTAACAAACAGTCGATGACCTTAGATATGCAATTATATAAGGATCAGGCAACAAGGAAGGTCTATAGGGGGTCTGATATTAAACGACTGTCAGAGACACTCAAGTTGACATCCGATGTGATTTCGTGCTATGTTCATGTTATATTCGTACTGTATACATATAATACATTAACGAATTAACAAAATATCTTAAATTTTAACGCGCACACATATTGATATTTGCTTATTATATCGTTCTGTTCGATTTTTAAATGTTTTTTACTACAATAATTTTGCCTCTCGAATTTCCTGAAATTTATTATATTAAAATCTAGTTTCATTTAATTGAAATTCGATAAAAAACAGAATTGGCGGATTGGCTCGCGAGAATACCTGACGATTGTCCGACCGATACTTCGACTCGTGACGAATCTTCGCCAGTGTCCTTCCACCAATCTGTTCCGATAGAGGTGATCGGCGGCGTGCGCCAATTCGGTTCTAAAGTCCGTCGTGAATACCGCGAGGTGTTGTTATTCATCGTAGTGGTCATCTGTGCGCCATATTTCGGACAGGGCGCGTGCCGCGTGCCGATAATACGGCGTCTGCGAACGCAATAATTTAGGGAGTCGCGGCTGTGTGTAGAGAATGACGCGAATTTCGGAGACACGGCGGTCGACGGTGTAATGCCAGGGCGCCGGTGCCAAGGTAATAATTTATACCGATCGTGACGCAAATATGAGGATATCGCAAGTGGCATATGGCAGTGTCCGTGCCGCTTGTTGCGATGATTAGAAAATCCTCCGAGTGTTATCGGTGTGTCTGCGAGGATCAGAAATAAAATGGATCGGGATTTTAATACACCCATAATCACACACATTGGATATTCTTTCAGACCTGCCGTTAATAATGAAAGGAGCTTATATATAGCTTTCCCCTTTATTTTATTCAATACATAATTTTAGAGAGAAAATTGAATAGATATTTTTCGATATCTTAAAATTATCGAGAAATATTGCTTGCAAATAACAAATATTTGATGTACTTTGTTATGTTTATTTGTTATTATTATTATTGCACGCTACATTTTTTTAGGATAATTAATTTAAGGTATCGACACGAATTTGCTGAGATACTCTGCACAAATTTAAATTTTATTAATTTTCACGAATCTATACATTCAATTTCTGCGGTTCAGGCTTGATTAGTGCGGTGATATAGCTCCTCCCGTACACTGACCCATTGATTATTTTATCCCATACAACTGACGTCCAGCCGGCAGTAAGAGATAATAATAAGATGACGAGGTTCACCTAATTTAATGTATAGAGCGGTCGGGCGCTGAATAGCTCGTGAACTGAGTTTTAGAACGTGCGGTTTCTCCTTAACTCCCTTTTTGCACCTTTTACTTCTCACTTGTGCGCGCATCCCGCGCGCCATTATATTATTTCTATAATTTCTGGCGGATCTGCGTGACGCGGACCCGTCTGTGGCGTAACTTTCCTTTCTTTTCGCCGCGTCTCGCGTCGTCGTTTTTCTATCGTCTCGAGCGACTTCTTTCTATCGCCGCGCGACGTTATATATACACTCCCGTGCCAGGCTATTATGGGGAGGGTCGCATTTATGCCACGCGTGTAGAAAAGTGCGTCGGGCTGAAACGGAACGACTTCTTAATACAATACCAATGCGCCACGTTTTTTTTTCACGGACTCTCATTCGCGCGAATTATAATAATACTTGGTTCATTAATATTTATCGAATTAACAAAGATTATTTTTGATTAGACTGCTGTTTAATTAGCTAATGCTGTGAATACATAAAATATAACATATCACTTTTTTCGCGTATATGTGTGAAGGGAAGATAAGTTCAATCGACGAGAAATAAATTAGTTTCTGCGAGATGTAGTATATAAACTCTATGAGGGCCGGATTTTGTTGTACAGTAGGTTCTCTAGAACTATATAGAAGTAAAGAATGCGTTTGATGATCAAGTTCGACCTTCGGCCGAGCGGCGATCGAAAACCGGCTATCTCGTGCGTGGTGCAGTTTCTGGATGAGCAACGAGTTTCTTTGAACGCGCGCACATCCTCCGGGGACATCCTTACCGAGAACTCAGATTATTATATCATAGCGGATCGGCAGTGTGGCGGCACTTATGATTTATCGGATTGCTCTCGCTCGAGGAAATTCTTCTTTTTTTATTCTTTCCTTCGGCTCTTCGTTGAGCATCGGTCGCGCGCGATGTCGATTAAGCACGTTAATTAAGCACATCCCAATGAATATATTTTCGACCTTATTTGATGTTATCGCTTTGCTTACCAGCGAAAATGCTCCATCATTTTTTTAACGAGTTTTCCTGAAGATTAATTTAATAATTAGCGAGCAAGACTAATCAGTCGGCGTATCAAAGCGCTCGTTTATTTTTCGGCACGCTTCTCCTTAATGGAAAGCGTGAAGTTAAATGACTAAGCAGATCGATACGAAAATTATAGATTGCTAATCAGTTTGTATCGTTACTATTTTTGTACTTTTTTTCAAACAAAACATTTAACATGAACGTTTTTCGATGATAAGTATCAAGATAGTTGTAAAGATCGACAGATTAATGGAAATGCAGTTATATGAAATTTATTTTTAATTATTTTTAAATCAGAAAACATGAAAAACATTTCAATTTTAATTAAAAACTTATTGTCGTTTGGCAGTTAATGTATAAAATTAAAAATTGATTTATTAGGCATGTTACGAAACGTATTAGTGCCTCTCTCTTAGTAGTTTTTTTCGACAGAATTTGGGGCGGCGCCAGAGAAATTTGGAGGGACGAATTGCGGCGGCGCTAGAAAAACGTAAGATGCATTTTGGCGGTACGATCCCGCGAACGAGTTAGGCTGATTTTGATAATCGGTTCCGCGCATCCTCTTGTTGTACTCAACGATTGCCCCGAAAGGATTATAACGAGTTTTCAAGTGGGCCGAATGTCGAACCGATGGAAAAATCCGCTCGACACGGAGTCAGATGGCTATAAAATTGATCTTCGTCCGGGGTGCCGACTTTGACACCATAAGGGTAGCGAAAGGTGTCTCGAAATTTTCAGTTTCTAGATCGCCCTCTCGTTGTACCTGCAACCTGGAACGAATCGCTTCTCCCACGAGACGCGTCGAAAGAAAGGTTGCGATCTAAATTTGATTTTGATCAACCGATTCTTGACACTTTCAACATAGTCATATTTAAAGTTGTGTCTTCTATATTTTGATATAAAATTGTCTAAAAATAATGCATATAACAAAATTGCAAAAAAATACTGATTTTCTTATAATTAGAACATTTGAAACTATTCGACATTAGAGAATTTATATTATGCAAATATAATTCATAAAATTTATTAATAAATTTACTAATAATCAAATTAATTAATTATAATGATAATGTAACCCAATAAATTATAGATACGTGAAATATAAATAAAATCCATAAAGTCATGCAGCTCATTAAATATTAATACATACATTAATACATACGAAAAGCAGCGCGAAGAAAATGGAAAAAGGATAATCGAATCTCTCGGGCCAATTTGTTTTCTTGGTCGAAAGGGCGCGGTGCCAATGCATTCGACGCAAATTGTGCCTGAAATCGATTTTCAGCGATCCTTTCGCTGCTTGACCATTTCTGGTCACGCCCTACAGCCGAGTGACCACTCGGTCAAAATCTGTCTCAGTTTCCCGCTGTCTCTTCGTTTTCTTTGGGAACGTATCCCTTCTCCGCCCTCCTTTCTACGGGATATTAGCTATGTTTTTCTTCTAGCTTGCACTGGCCCAGTGTTAAATCTAAAGGCGCGAATATATTATTATATCATTATGTACTTATATGATTTATGACATCTATATATATATTATTTTTATAGATTACATTATATATTCTTATTTAATTCTTATTTAATTGATTAAATTATTTAATAGATATTAATTTGACAACATGAAAGAAATGTCTTATAAGAATGTCTTATAATAAATGCGAAATAAATCTTTTGTATTTACTTGTTATTGAACCATATATTAAAACTGTTTTTCTTTTCGATCTTGTCATTCGCAATGAAATACTGTTTACGGCGTCAGATCTTATAAAAAAAAAACTCTATATCCTCGCGAAATACGTTTTTATGCTTAATTATATGTAATGTAATTCGCCTCAAGGACGGAAATCCCGTTTAAAGTATTTTACCGTCCAGCAGATATATCGCAGGAGATCGGGGATCTTCTCTCGTAACAGCCAGCGCCGAACGCTGGTCCGTTCGTTCAGGTAATTAATGATCGCTAATTACCGGACATCTGGTGCTGGAAGGGATCCTTATTTACGACAGGAAGGTGGACGTCCATCTAGAGAAAGAAACGAAAAAGGAAATCATACGAAATCGCTAACGAGCTCTATTGTGGGGCACGTGCCGCTGTCCGCCTACGTATGTTGAAAAGTGACAGATTCGTTTTTTCCTTCTCCCGATCTCGCCAATTTAAACGGAAGGGGAGAACTCGATCGAAACCACCGTCCGTATTTCGTCCATTCGTTCGTCACCTTGCCTCTATCCGCGGGGAATCGGTTTGGACAACTCGTTCAATCTTCGTCTTTCATATCGAACTTTGCCTGCATAACCGCAGTAACTCGTCTCTAGGAATTTGAAAGTTAAAATTTTGTGAACCACAGTGTGTTCTACATTTTGCTAGTAGATATCGTGACACACACAAATAATTTTTCCATCCTGTAAATTTAACATGGGATTATTTTCTATCCTATTACCACAGTCCCCCAAAAGAAAAAGATCGTTCTCTCGTTCTTTTTTTTGCCCAAGTATCTAGTTAATGCGTTACCTGCTTTTCATCCTCGAGATCTTTTTTTACGGGTCCCTCGCATGTCCATCATCTTTTCGACGGGCAAGAACGGTGGATCCACTGCGGATGGCCGAGTGCTCCGTCTTCGAGAGCTCGCAGACAGGATACGTCGAGACGATCGGCAGCGGTTACAGATCCGCCGAGAGCAATTCGACGTGCGTTAATTGATCATTCGATCAGATCGATCAAGGTGCACTCGTACGTGGGCACCTTTTAAGAACGCCGTGTCATATTCTCACGCGCTGTACGTCGCTTTGATGTCTCACTTGTGTCATTTTTGCGTTTATGTTCCTCTCTCGTGTTCTGTTGACGACAGATCTCATCGCCCTCTTTTAGGGCCATCGTCGAGATCGCCATGAGGAATGTTGTCCGTTCACTTTCGACGCTGTCTAACAAGCGCCCGGCGACGAGTGACATTTTTCTTTCCTTAAATTTGACATAGAATGTGCGGAGAGAAATAGCTATTTTTAAGCAAAAAGAAAATATCGATATTTTTTTCTTTAGTACTGTCAATTTCACGAATGTCAATCAATACAAAGTAAGATTTGCTAATCATTTGATTATCAAATTGGGAACACTAAAAAATAATGCAGTTATTTTCAAATCTCTATTTAATACACTTATAAAAAGGAATCTAAGTTTTTGTACAAATAGAAAGGCTTTTCTTACGAATTAATCGTATTAAGAATTCTACAATCTCATCTTGCATAATTGTATCCATTTTGAAGAGATAGCCTGCGGGTTTGGTTCCGCTAGATTCTGCTATAGTACATTATTGACTTCGTCATGAATTGCTTATGTACATATAAATATGCGTGTAAACATAGTATATACATAATGGTTAATATATGATTAATATTATATATGTACATGTCGTAGGCAAATAATTATTTTTAGGAAAACTGCCTAACAGCAGTTCAGTCAGATAGCATTTGAGTACAAATAAACGTAAGCCATTTGACTAGACAGATAGCATTTGTCTAACAATAAATCAAAGACTAACTATTTATCATATCTACGACACATACATGCATATATAATATGATTGTTCTAAACGTTTGTAAATGAACACTATTTATTTCAATATATTGCATGCTGCGGACAAAGCATGGTATCAGCGACAGCTGCTGGTTGTCATGTGCGTAACGCTATATTAATTTGCGTTCGTCCGGTCGCTTCGACAGTGAAAGAAAGAGGTACGGCCGAGGAACAACTGGACAAAGGACAGACGCGACGCGAGTAATTAGAGCGAAATTACGGAGCAGCGTCTACGCGGGGTAAGGCATTCTCACGGCATCAAAGAGAGACATTTTGCAATAGACGCACAAATACCATATCACGCGACTCCGCACGATCCCTCGCGAGAGAGAGAAAGCGACGACCGCTAACGTTGAAGACACGGTGTGTGATGACAAAACCGAAAATAATGAAGACACCGTCCGTCGGAGGAAAGCGCACGTGAATCGTTCGCATCCGGAAGGGGCTCCGAGGGGAGCGGGCGGAGACTGCCAATGGGGAAACGGAAAGGTGGGCAACAAGTGCGTGTGCCGGTCACGCGCCCGCGTGCAGAACCGGAAAATCGACGTTTATGCACGAGATGACCGGAAGAATGCGGTACGACATCGTGCGTCGCGGTATAGCGACTCATTCTGCTTAATCAATATCCAATCGGCACAGCTGATATACGGTTGAAAGGATCGATGAAACACAGTGAAATCATCTGTCTCTTTTGTTTTAATTTTAAACGTAATTTAACGTAAATCACGCGAGATATCGATTCTGACAAATTTGCAACCATTATTTTATTTGTTATTTTGTTGTATAAGCAGTATTTAATAGTGTTTACTTATATCCCGATTAGTAACATCGAATGAATTCTTATGAAATTTATATCGCTGCGATACAAAAAGAACTTTTATTTATGAAAAGTATTTTTAATCTCTGAACTCGCATAACACAGAGCCATAGAACTTTTCTTCTAATATTCAGACTTTTGTAAAAAAAGTGTCATTATTAACAACGTAGCGAATTTTTTTTTTTACAAACACTGTTCTTTATTTACAATAGTTTACAAAACCATACTGTCATTTGGTACAATATTACAATTATTTGCATATACTGAATTTATCAACTTATAAACTAATGATGAATATCTACTTGCTTAATATGTGTAACGCTTCTTATTTGTAAAAGTCTTTGGCCGATTACATGATAAGTCCTCGAACGTGATTTACTTACTATTGCCCTTTACAAAATTTGTTCTGCTTTAGATCTTTGGCGTTTTTTACTTAAAAATGGTCGAAGTTGAATTATGATCTTGACTAGATACGACAGTACTTACAAATTTACAAGAATTTAAAAGTTTTATGATTTAAGAAACAGCATTGTGATCTTAAATCCAAATGAATTTCCGCTAACTAAAGGAAAAGAAAGCGATTTTTTAATATAATAGCGATGACTAATATAATAATATAACAATACAATGATAATTATTTAATTTTCTTTGATGGAAATAATTGAAAAATTATAAATCTCGATTTTGTTAAAAATACAGAGTTGATGAGTAATATAATATATTAGTTGTCTAATAAATAAACACAAAATATATTTAAAATCACACATACAGATGCAAACGCACAAACATACACACACAATGGATTTCCTTTGCTACTATCGCGCTTAGTCTTTGGATGTTTAGCTGTTTCTTTTTTATCTTAATATTAAAATACATAAAAAGAGTACATAGACATGCATGTTCGTTATTGCATTTGCGATGTACAATACATTCGAGTAAAAAATTCTAGTTAACGCTATTTTTGAAGTCTTAATTTAAATTGAAAATATATTAGAAATTTCAAATTAGAATTAGACTATAAAATATATATATTGGAAAAAATTGTCAGCATATTACATATGTATTAAAGTCATAATTAAATAACTTACTGCCATTAAAATAATTCTTTGTATAATAATAATAGAAATAGTCATTAGCAAAAATGCTTAAGGACATAATGCAAGAAATCTTGTAAGAACATTATTGGACTTTATTGGATATATAATCATTTAGATTAAATTATGATAGAGTATTGAGAAGGCCTTCTGTACCGCTCTTGCGCAGTTCAGTCTTATTACATTTTTACAACAATCACTATATAAATATCTTGTTACGTTAGGAATGTATTGAAATATTATCTGTGCGTTTTGTTATTAATTTTACATCTCATGATCATACTATAAATTGACTAACAATTATTCCCTTTCGCAATTGATTTTAATACATAAGTATCGCAGTTTCGTTAAGTTTTAATAATTGTTTTCGAAACATTCTAAATTTAAGAGTTCAGTGCAACGATGGCCTGATCCATTTATTAGAACTTGAGAAAATTAATTTTGAAGTTAAAATTTAAATATCAAAGTAATTCAAATTCTATTTGGATTAATTTCTTTTAAAGAGGAAAAATTGTGATTTGAGGCCATTGTTGCACCGCAGGATTTACCGAAAATCGGATTATAGGTGATCAGGTGCGTATGCGTCTTAAGTGAAATGGTGCCAGGACATTGAAAGGGTGAATCGTGCGTATGATACTTGCGTTTTTTCGCCCTCGTGAATCCGTATCTATCTCTTGCTGTCGTGTCTCTGTAGAAGATCACACAAGGCGGCTATGTAGCTCTGTGCCATCTGCAGGGTCTCGAACTTGCTGAGTTTGTGGTCGGTCCCGAGGCTCGGCACGACCTCGCGTAGCTTGTCGAAGGCGTCATTCAGGCCGTTCATGCGCCGTCGTTCGCGCGCGTTCGCAGCGAGACGTCGACGCTTCAGCACTGTCGGCGACGGTGGCACGTCGCGGGATCTCCGTCTGCCCTTCCGCGGGCTCACCGGCGGCGTCGTCGGCATCCTCTGAAAAAAATAAAGATTGCAGCTCGATCAGAGACGAATCATTTAACGCATATTTTTCATATTTTTTTATTGAAACTCGATCAGAGACGAATGCATTTAACGCATATTTTTTATTATTATTAGTTATCAAAATAAGATTAAATACATATATGGTTTACATTGTCGGGATTTAACTATTAGCTGTATTTACACAGAATAGTAGCCAGAATAGCAGAATAGTTAGTTTCATTAAATTGCAATTTGAGTCAACTTTTGACGATAATATCGATAATCACCTGCGCCGAGATGATGGGATCCCAACAATTCGTGCGAGGTTCGACGATCGTGAGGATCGGCTTGCTGTTCTCCAGGGGTTGGTATCTCGGTTCCTGGGGAGGCGTCTCGTAGCAATACGACGGCGGCTGATAGTCCAATGAGCTTTCCTCGTACAATGTCGATCGCGGCGACGTGGTCTGGTCTATCGAGAGCGGCGGCTCGTACCTGTAAATACACGAGGATGACGAATCTCGATGAGTAACCTTCTCGACAAGACTCCCGCGGTGAAATTCTTAGCGCGTGCAGCGGAGGATTACCTTTGCGGAGTGACGGGCGTCAGGACGCCGTAAGGTCCTCGATCGTATCCCTCCGGAGTCTTCGTGTATTCCGACACCATGTCCTTGGCGTAGTCGAGCGTCTCGACGTCTCTTCGCGGCGTGAGCTCGCTCTCGTGCGTGCAGTTGTCCCGATACACGATTCTCGTGGCCTCGTAGTTTGGGGAGTTGTACGGCGACGGGTACAGGGGGTCGTAGCTCCTCGCTGAAGTCGGGTACGCGGGTGTTAACATGTCGGATTGCGTGTTCTGGTAGTTACAGTGATGGTTCGACAGCAGGGCCATGATCGGAGAGAAGTTACTCGATCGACTTGGCACAACGAGAATTATAACTCTATGCGTAGCACGTACGGCGCCTCATCGGAGCTGCGTCTCGAGGCGAAGTGTCGCGAGAGTAATCCTCTTTTTGCAAGTCCGAGATTTTTGTATAAGCGAAATTTTCACGACATTACTACGATCTTCGTCAAATCCTGTCGACATCACGCTGAGGAAAGGGATCGAAGCACAAAGTTCGCCGGCATTGATTCACATCCCATTGAGTTTGTCAACGCAGTCAAAAGACAATGGCTTGGAAACGTAATCTTACGGTGCTAATATTTAATGCACACGGTATTAAACGATATCATTGCGTCTAACGTAATATAGGTATATCCGATGCAATATTGAGAGATGGACTTCTTGAGCGTGAAGAATACTGTTCGGCACATCACCTTGTATACGCGAAATCGATCCGCGAACCGAATCCTCGCGCGAACTGTGTCTTCGCCGTTAGTGTCTCAGTTCACTGCGTATCGAACGTCTTCTGCACGCGGGCCGTGCGAGAGAGGAACATCGGGGACCGAACTGTCAGGCGTTCGGTCAGGTCGGACGCCAAGGTGGACACCACAGCCCCGATCCTCGCGGTGTAAAGGCTCGAGTTTGAGTGCGCCTGGCGCGTGCCAGAGCGCCCGTCAGCAGATCAACATATGGTTCCCACCTTGTTTTCTACCTATCCCTATGGGCGATACGTATACCTGGCAGCGGCTTATTCGGACTCCTTCCGTATCTACCCCTTTTCTCTTCAGGTTCCTCGACATCCGCTCCGCAGGCACGCCCGTGCCGCGAGTCCGTCCTACCTCCGCGACCCGCCGAGAAGCGACCGGCGGCCTGAAAGAAAGATGCTCGCGGGTGTTCTTTATGAGGAAAGAGTTCGCCTTCCTATTATTATCAGCGAACGTGCGGCAAAGCGGTAAGAAAGACATTTAAAAAATTGGAAATTTTATTTCTGTATACTCGAAAAATTGATATCGTAATTTGTTTACGCTGATTCGCTGAATGAGCTTGTACGATAACGTTGAAAACTTACGCGGGCAATGAGTCCATTACAATATCGCGGTGATATTTCCGAATTTCGCGGCGCTGATCGGACAACGAACCGATCGCGACGGCGGTGGTGGCGGTACGGAAATTAATTTTCAATTTCCGATTTCCCGTCTTTCTTCCCTGCTTGGCGCTCGGATCGTCACGACGACCGACGGCGGAACGACAGATGCTTTCACAATAGAAACCACTCCACGTGTAATAACTGTATACGCCATATTATATCGTCGCATTTTTGTATAGGTAGCATCAAAAGAACAACGAAGACGTAACGCGACTGGGAGAGGAAACCAAACATTTATGAGCCTCGCGAATGTGGTTTTCCGTCGTCTGTAATCTGAAATACGCAAGTTTAAAATTAGCAGTTTGAAATTGTAGGGTAAAATTGAAATTTTTTTTCTAAACACATTTAAATTATTCACATTTAATTTACTCGCCGCTGCACAAATTTATTCCGGTATACATATATATTAGGATTTTTTTATTATTTTAAGAATACATTGAAGTAATTATGCAAGATAATGTATAAAGTCCGTGCGCTTGTGCATGATTAGTTTCGCAGAAATTATACTTGATTAGGATTCTTTTAAAAATACTGATTATTTTGCATCGCTACTTCTTCTATCAAACTTTATATTATTATCTCATATCGAGTTGAATCGATTTTTTTAAAGTCACTGATATTTTGTCAGATTCTCGTTGCCTAACGATTGAAAAGACAGAATGTGTTGATAAGATCGAATTTATAAATTCCATAAATTGTCAAGATAACATGTATGACTGACATACAGAAGGAAAGTGTGTATAGAGCGTTGCATTTGACAGAAAATACAGACGTGTTTATAAGTCGTATCATTTATAACTTCGATTTTCGATATATTCCATATATAAGATTGAAATTCAATCTTAATAAGGATTGCATTTATAGACTATATCAGTTTTTACGATTTTTGATTGCCTATCATTAAAATAGTATTTCGAGCAATATCCCGTAATATTGATCGACATCGATTTGTGACTGATTTGTGACACTCTATCGAGGAATCGTATACGCCAACAACGAGGAATGATGCGAATCATAAGGGGAAGGGAGGGAAGAGAGAACACAACGGTCGCGTGCTACTACGGACCCCTCCGCCTTAAGACAATTAGCGATATCCATCTCCTGCGGGGT
>NW_012026784.1:2417848-2422696 GCF_000956235.1 Wasmannia auropunctata
CGAGAGATGCCGCAAGGTGTCGGCCAGCCGAGGGCGGGAGATCTTCAGGATAAAGACGCGCGCGGCGCCGGAAGGAAGCCCTCGAGAGATTGCGGCCGAACCGAAATTCCCGCAATTCGGTGCCCCACCGTAATGTTGAAACGCGTTAACGTTGTCAACAGTGTCGGAACTTTAACAAACATGGCCTTATCGAACACAGCCAAACTGCGACGCGATGGTAACGAGGCTTTACAATTATTTTCATTTAATAAAACACCTTTTTTACATTCGTACATAAATGAACAATAATATAAATAATGTCAAATATATTTATATTAATTGTTAAAGTGTGAATTATATAATATTTTATACGATAGAGACGTGAAAAACGGTTAATTAAACGTTAATTCAAAATTTGTGAAATTGCGATGAAATACTGAAATTTGAAAAAATTGAATATTTTTTAACTCAAAGTGCCATGCAGCTGTCTTTCTATTTCCTTGTTGCAAATGAAATGAAAGTGGAATGGGGCCGTTGAGTGAAGGTTAATTCTATCTCTCTTGTGAAGCGATGCCTTTGGATAAGAGACTTTTAATAACCTTGTACTAAGAATCGCGATATACACAGTTTGGAGGGGAAAGTGTAAGGTGTTGGTGACCTAAGGCGGGAAATCTCGTGATAAAGGAGTCGAGGAGAAGGAAACTCGAGAGTGCACTCGGGAGGAACGACACCTTGCGCAACCGGGTGAGCAAAGTAGTTTAATCGATACTGTCGAGTGGACATTTAAACACGTTCGATGTAAACAACTGCGTCTCGTTAATGTTTAGTTTCGGTATAACCCTTTCGTTGTGAGAGATTTCGACGCACACACTGCAGGCGGTAGATGTTCAGCAAGGACTGTTGTGGATAACCATAGTAACTTCTTACTAGCGTATATTCTTTGTAGAAATTGTTGAAATGCTGAATGTTTTACAATAAAAAAAAACATCTTAATTAATTTCTATTTTTTACTCAAACATTAAACATAAAATATGAAGCATAAATAATATTTAATTGCTAGCAGTCGTTGATGAAATAAGTATCGATTGCCTATAGGCGCCAACAGCAATGAAAATGTTAAGCTATTTAGCTATAGAGATATATATCGGTAGATATTTTACAGCGACATATTTTTTTCGGACTTTTAATAAGTTTGACCGCGATCATGATTGACCGTACCCTCGTCATATATACGATTAACTTTTCGTCAGCTCAAATTTAATTCCACATCCAATTTGAAACTCCGTTCGAGGGGTGGAGCGTGTGACGAGCGTATGATAGATTGGCTATCGTTGTTTTGCAGTTTCTCGACACTTTGCCGCTCTCGGAAACGAATCCGAAACGTATCCGAGAGCCATATGGCATCCCGAGCGCGTGGCAAAATCCTTGACGGCATCTTCCAATTTTTGTCGTTTATAACGAAATCATACCGTGCATTGTACACGCATTTCAAGATATATTTCAGGGAAATTAAAATAATTTTCTATAGTTAAAATATGTGCACATATGTGTGACATATTGATATTAAAAGAGAACGTGTGCAAAACGTTACGTAACATATTGACATAATAATCAGGTTTACAGAATTTTATTCAATTTAATGGCTACAAAAATATATTTAATATTTCTATAAATATGCGCGATAAACAATTATATACACCGAGTTGAAACGTCTCGTCCCGTATTCGTGACGTTTGAAATGGTATTATTTATTTAGGCGCTCACTTTCCAAAATTCTTTGCAATGAAAGGTGTAAGAGCTTCTGATCGAAAGTTTAGATATTGTAGAAATATATTGATAATATGTCTTCTCATTTCTATTCTCATTGCTCGATTCTATTATCAATTCGTGACGAAATAAACACAGTCATGACAGTAAGACAGAAAATCTATATGGATTACAAAGATGAAGAAGGTAGAGAAGCGTCTGGAAAATTCAAGCCTTCAGGCGAAATGATAGATAGTACCAAGAAAATTACGTCCTGTAATTGCGATGTAGCTTTGCGAACCAACATCAAACCCGCAGAATTAGGTGTATACCTTTCAGCAATCATTCGGCGTCGATACTATAAGTATCTAATAGGAAACAATTGCTTCAAGAGTCGTATTACACAAAGAATTGTTAATATTGCGAGATATTACGACTGGACGACGGTGGTAAGGTACGAAGAGACGACCGTGATGCCCTTAGTATTCTACTAACATAAGTAAAATGGATTTCTTTGACGGGCACAACTACAGAGTCAACAAAATTCTGTTGTTGGCAATCGGCCAATGGCCTTACCAATCGTCCAGGACGAGCCACGCAATAGTCATCGTCATAGTAACGATATTTTCCACGCAATTTCTCACCAAGGTACGACGACGACTAGTACCCTGTCAACGTTTATTTCGAGGAAATAAATTTACATCTTCATGATGTTACATGTTAAAGTAAACGAGTCGTATCAAGGATTTAATTTTTTTTTCGCATAACTGTGCAGTAAATAATTAGAATTAATTCATTCAAGCTATGTGGTATTATCTCCTACATTCACGATATGGACATCGTGATCGAGTGTCTCGTTCCGATAATGGTTGATTTGTCAGGTATATCGAAAATAATGAATTCCATACTGTACGTGAATGAGGTACGTGCGATTATTTTTTTTCTCTCTATCTCGGGATGATTAACTTCATTCGTTCTGACGTAATAAAAACCCTCCGCTCGCGAATTGTTTCCATGTCAATTTACGAAACGTACCGTCAGACATTTAAAGCAAAAAAACGAACACAATTCGAACTTAAGGCTAATCTATGTATTTATAGATAAGGACATTGCTCGATCGAATACGAGATGATTTTTATTCATTGAGAAAGTCCAATGACGTAGAGATTCTTGAAAAATATGCCGATAATGGCAAAAAATCCTCGAATATTTACATTTGTGAGTAAATTAATCGCTCAATTAATTTAGTTGCTTGTACGCATCTTCAAAGAACGCATCTTTCTTTAGGTGTGATGTTCATACTAACGATAGTATTTATGTTGATGCCCTTCCAACCGTTAATCCTTCAAGTCGCCAACGCCACGACTCGGCCCTTGTTGCACAAAGTCGAGTATTACGTTGACATGGACAAGTATTATTTCCCAATTTTGATTCACGGATATCTCACCGTTGTAATTTGCGTCACGTCCATCGTCGCGGCCGACGCGTTATTTGTCATATTTGTGCAACACGCATGCGGGCTGTTTATCGTAACTGGGTGAGTAACAGCGTCTCTCACGGGAAGAGTGGCTCTTTTCTCCCTTATCTTATTGTTATGTCTTTGAAGCTCGCGAATAGAGCAAGCGATACAGGAGGTGTACCTGACCGGAGACGTCAATCCCCCAATAAAAGATACGACATATCGAAATATAATACAGTGCGTTCACAACCACAAAACAGCTATAAGGTTTGTGTTTCGTTTGCATCTTGATCGTTGTAATCCGAGCGCGGAGATATCTAAACGTTTCTGTTTGTTTTGGATTAAAAATAAATTCAAACAGTTTTATGCGAGTATAGGATTTTTCACTAATTGTAAACGGAAATGGATTGAAATTTCAAATCATGGATTAAAATAAATTGAAATGGATTGGCCTTCGTGGAAATGAATACATTTCTATAAAGGCCAATCCATTTCAATCCATGGTTTAGAAAATTTCAATCCATTTTAATAAAAAAAAAAAATATTTTAATCCATTTCTGTTTACTGGGTTAGTTGTTTTATTTTGCGGTATCACGCGACATGTTATTCACTTTCAATTAAATATATTTGAATCAGGTTTGCCAATCTCATGGAAATGGCGTATTCCAAACACTTTCTGTTCCAAACCGGGCTGAATATGATACTTATAAGCGTTACGGGCGTCGGGGTATGTGTATTTTATATTATTCTGTATGCTAATTGCAATAATAACGACGTTTGACGAGTATTGTTAATCAGCTGCTTTGGTAATGCATTAATAGATGAACAATCACAAATAATTAGTTTCGAGAATTTAGGATTTATATATATAAACATTGATTTAAGAAAGGTATAAGATAGCGAGATAGATGTGATCGTGGCGCGAGAGCTACGCGTCTGCTTTCTGTGCCAAAGACTCAAGTTCAAATTTACTCAGAACGTATCAGATTGTTTTCGATCACCTCTCGAAAGGCAATGGCAAACTATTGGGAGTTATATTATTCCTGAAACAAGTCATTATAGAAATGGAGCAGGATTGTTATGGACATTCGTGCGCTCCCAAATAATCGCATAAAATGGAGATCACGACCTTCAGTCATGAACGACTGACTTGAGAAAATTCAAAATGAGTAACAATGACATCAGACGTTCAGCTTACTTTAAGATAGTAAATGAAGACTATGCTATGAGAAAGTCGAAACGTTCCATATTGTTATTATTTATTTTGAACAAAATGTAGTAATCTAACATTATAATTTTTTAATTTTTTTTTACTATATTTTATTTATTTTCCAAAAACTCCACGTAACATAAGCTCTCGTACTATCATTGTTTGATTATGCCGTGCCATACCTCAGCCAATCTCTACTTAACAGAGTTAAACATTTTTCATGCTCGGTATGTTATTTATTATCACTGCTCTTTACAATAGAATTCTTTGGACTTATACTAATTATTATATAGTCATTTGGCGAAGATCTGATATCTTTCTGCATATTAAGTATAATTTATTAATTAATTTATTCACTTAAATATAATTTATTTAACTTATTTATATGATAAATTTAATATACTCGGTTAGAAATCGAACCAGCATTTAGTTGCATCCTTGTCTTTTGTCTGCA
>NW_012026784.1:2422765-2428609 GCF_000956235.1 Wasmannia auropunctata
ACAAGCAAATTTGAATTTTGGTTTTATAATGTATACGTGATATACGTGGAATCCTTCTAAAAAAATATTTGAAAGGTATACATTTTTATTAGAATATTTGGAAGAAATATTCGAGGGTTTGAGAAATTCATTGTGTAATCTAAATGTACAAAAAAAAAGTGTGTTTGTCCTAGAGTTAAGATACTGTTTTTACGTCAATTATCCAGTCGCAATTAATGTAATCTCGTTTAGGCTGTGACAAAGTCGGACGATCTATCTGAGTTTCTTAGATTAGTAGCGGTGTCGTGTGCGTTACTATTTCATCTATGCTTCGAATGTATTAACGCTCAGAGATTGATGGATTACAGCGGATATCTTCACACTAATTTGTACGTATGTTACGTATCTCGCGCAAGCATTATGCAAGATAATTGATTTATATCGATATAGAAGCATGTGAACTTAACAATTAATTAGATAAAAATTAATAGATTCAATGAATTATAGAAATCTAAATTTAGAAGCGCGACTTAACACAAAACGCGAGCAAGCGCTTGTTGTTGTATAATTGCAGAATCAATTTAAACTGGTACGATGCGTCGCCCAGAACGAAGAAACTCGTTCTTTTCATGATGATGAAAACGCAGCCGCCCTGCGTATTAACGGCCGGCGGTATGTTCGTTATGTGCATGCAAACATTCGCCACGGTAAGATAATTTGCTTCGAACTTGTAGGGGCAGGGGAGAGAGTATTTTGATATAATAAACATATGGGTATCTCACGTAAGCGTATATGTTATGTAATATACGCCTTAATTGAAACACATTTCTTGATTGGTTGTCAATTGCAGTTGCATTAATTTTACATTTAAATACTGTACTTACAACGTTGACCGTTCTTCTTTAAGATGGTGAGGACCGCTTTGTCGTATTTCACTTTTTTACGCTCGGCGCGATAGGCTCAGCTTTCCGAATTTTGATGTGACACTCGAGAAGCAGCAACCATTCACCAGCTAGATCTGACATCGATTAGCATCGGATAGCTAGAAATTTCGATCTGAAATTGAGAACGACAAATTACTAAAGTTGTAACATCGAAGTTACTAAAAGGATGCGAACTGTATAATTGATGTCGGTATCATATAAATAAATTTCTATAATGTGCCGTTACTTTTAATAAATATTTTTCCGATGTATTAATTAGTACATCGAAACGATTAGGCTTATATACAAGTTTACACATCATCTTTTCGAAAGCAAAGTATTTGGCTTTGTATATATAGATGGTATATCTCCATTTCTTCTCTATTCTTCTTCCTTTCGAACCGTCTATACCTAACTTCCGCGTGGTCGAGTTAAAAATGACTCTTTTAACGTAATATCGCAACATTATCGCAATATCCTGCACGTATCTATAGCAAGTATCGTCGTGTAAAGCGTTATTCTCTCGGAAAGTATGAAAAGAAAGTGGAGTAGGCCCTGGATATTACGACGGAAGTGAAATTTGCGCCGACCTTTTTCCTTTTGTGCGAGAAAACGACACGGGAGCGAAGTTCGAGCGTATCTTATGCACTTTTAACTTTCCGCAATGCTCGACCGCTTGCTTGACTCAACCCCTCGCATTGCACGGTCTTATAGAAAAAGACGTCGCGCCGAGAATTTATCTCTTTTCTTTAAGCCGCCCCGTGCACGCTTATCTCGCATATATCGTGTACGTCCTGTGCGTGCTACGACGTATCGATTTGCGATTCCTTCCGCGGTGCAATTTTTCTCAATTACCGCGCCGTCCAAACGGAATGCTTGACGAGGCCAGTGAATTCCTCCCCACGCGCTTTCCGGCTTCTGGTAAGGTTTGGCAAGCGCAGTGCTATACCCGCCGCGGGACCGTCAAGATGGATAGTGTTCAAGGTCAATACATGCGTATCAATCAGATGCTAATGTGCCTAATCGGTCAATGGCCGTATCAGGAATGGTGGGAAAAGTTTCTGATCCAATTCGTCTTCGTGCCCGCAGTTTTCTCTCAGGCTATTCTTCAGGTAAACTCCCCTTTGAATTCCCTTGAAATAACGCAAAAAATAAGTTTTTAAATAAAGTTACTATAAATAATTGATCGCACAACAAAGGACAATATAGCAATTAACTATGCACGTGTATAACACAGTGATCGAGATGTATGATAAACAGTTGGTTACTAAATTAGAAACTGTTCTTTTCTTTTTTAAATAAATTATGAATATTATGATAAATAATATTTTATTAAAATAACAACGCTACTATTGTACAATATTACTCAATTGTATGTAAATTAGAATTATCAACAACTTGAAGACTCAGAATGACAAGAGAGCACAATATAAAAATTATCTATACACTTTTTAATGAGTTTTTGAAATCGCAAGAAAATATGTGTATTATATTTTTGCAAGTTCATATTCTTGCCTTTTGAAATATTGATTTATTTTTATGATATAAATTAGACGTAGCTATGCAGCTATGCTTCGAAAAATTTTGCAGGGCGGCGGCATGATCACTGCTTATTTCGCTGATGACATCGACGCGTTTATGGAGAGTTCGTCGCCTTTTGTAATTAGTTTAATGTGCGTCTGTAAACATATTAATTATACGTACAATCATGAGCAGGTATGTTTTTTTTTCTCTAAAATGCGAGAGTAAATCTCTTTATCGATATTAATTGTTATATTGATATTTATTGTTATTATATCAAATGTAGATGAAAAAACTTGCCTTTTCAATGGTGGACGATTGGAATATCTATTCAAAACTTAGCCACGAGTACGATATTCTTTGTAGAAATTATGAGATGGGTAGAAAAGTCACGATTGCTTACGCAGGTAAACATTATTAAATACCGAAAATTTAATGACCTTAAAATAATTCCGCGAAGGCATTTAAATTGATTTTACAAAAGAATCTATTATGTTTACAAAATAATACAAATTCGTATAAATTTTAAACACATAATTTATATATGTGGTACTTAAATATATATAAAAATATATAAATTAAATTAAAATTTATGTAAAATACATGTGCTGTAGAACAAAATTAAAATGTCTCGCGTGTAATTCTAAGCTGAATAGTTAATTCAAGTCACAGGGGTACGGCTCTTGATTGATATATAATTTACAGTCTCTCTATACGGCTCAATGACTCCCTTTCTGGTTGTACCGGTGGTGCTAAACACAGCCAGCTACATGGGGCTGTACAACATTTCCGAGGGTAGACCCCTGATGTTCCGCACGGAATACTTTGTAGATTCCGAGAAGTATTACTACCCGTTGTTGGTGCACTCGTACATTGGCACCCTCGGATTCGTTTCGATCGTCGTGGCGATCGACTCGATGTTGGTGTTTCACGTTCAGCATGAATGTGGGATGTGCGAGATCCTAGGGTAACTCCGCAATAATGGCACTTTGTAAGACTGAACAGCATTTTTCATTCGAAACGCATCTTCGTGTATTTGTTTCATACTCGCGTCCACATGTCGCTTGCGAGACGTCCGATCGGTGTTTATCTCATCTCATACTGAACATCCCATACTGTTTCACACGTTTCTTACACATTTGACCAAATCTTTGATACATAGAAATATACATACAAATATATACATTTTTGTCGTGTAACTCGATTATTGTTGAGCGAGAGAGAAAGGACGACTGCGGAATAAATATTTGTCATTGGTGATCGAGTGGTCTTATTAATCCGTGCGTTACCCGAATTCATTTCATCCATACATCACGTCGTGATGTATAAACGATATTGACATGGTCAGACAAGAGATATTAAATCGACGATATTGAATCTAAGTGTTAATGTTCATCTACATCATTCGATCGAATTTCAACATCCCTGGACTCGACTTATGTTTAAGATACGTTTATCAATGAGTATTTTTTAGATATCGGCTAGCACGGATCATTGATGCAGATACTTTAGACATAAATTTGTACGAACCGAGTAAACAAGAGGCTATGTCGTACAGATATATTAAGGATTGCGTGATCATGCACAATCACATAATAGAGTTAGTATGTCCGAATAATTACATATATTGTATCTTTTTGTTGCCAGTAATTCGGTGTGCGTTACCGTATTTTTTAATGAAAATAGCATTTAATATTTTTTTGCTTCTTTTATCTGTAAAGTATAAATTCCATTCATTTTTTATCTACTCGCGTTATCTACTTTATTTAATAATTTAATTTTCTTTTAAAATCGACTAGTGAATATGTTCTTTGGAATTTATACTTTGGCTATTTTATCTTTTTATTATTAACTTTGTTAATTTTTCTCGGACATGAAGGTATGCTAGACGTATCGAGAAAGCAAATACGACGTCATACTTTTTTCAATTAGGTTTCAATATGATGGGCATGACATTTACAATATTCCAGGTTAGTGCTTATAATTTAACACGCGCACAATCATAATTATCATTACTGATAGACATTACGTCCATTAAAAGCTTTGTCTTCTGGCTATAATGCCTGGCTATCATGCTTAAAATTAAACATCTCTTTAGACATATTTATAATTATATACACGCGAGTATAATAAAAACGAACTTATATTTACGAGTTAGGCGGTGGTAAAATTGAGCGATCCCAACGAGGCCTTGCGATATGCATCGTTCACGTGTTGTCTGCTTTCCGTTCTTTTCCTCGAAAGCTGGCCGGGTCAGCAACTGTCGGATTATACTGACAAAATTTTTGCGTACACGTAAGTACCTCGCAATGGAAGCATTTTGACGACGGCTCGGTAATTTCTAAAAATAATTAACGTCCGATAACACGTTATTCAGATACTGACTGCACATTCAGCCTATGAGATCGCTTTATGGACACACATAAATGCCAGAAATAATTGTAAATGGATAGTTTTTAACAAAAAAAAAAGAGAAATAGTGTGACACGTTTTTCAGAACCAGTGGACTATGGTATCAGTCTTCGCTAAGAGTGAGGAAAATGATCAGTATTATGCTGTTTAGGAGTTACGTGCCAATCAAGATAACCGCGGGCAAACTGTACACCCTGAACTTGGCAAACTTCGCTTCAGTAAGATAGCTTCTTCGAATAGGATCTAAAGTGTCGTGTACAGTAGGCAGTAGCAGTAATGGATGAGTCTGTGACACGGCAGATTAAGCTGGTTTTCCGGTCTAATAGGGCATAGAGTAAATCTGTAAGCGAAATAAATACAAACGGATAACGTTCGTTGACGCTAATTGGTTCATATTTACTACATTGTAGACACTCGGGCGTAAGAAGATTTTAATCCTACAACCTCTAATGTCTAACTTCTTAATCAATTACTGCTACTGCCCATTGTACTATATAGACGACGTATAACATCGTATTGAAGCATTGTCCAGAATTGACGCATTGTCTTTTTAAGGTCGTACGCACGTCGTTCTCTTACTTCACTGTTCTATGTTCTATGCATTGAACAAGGCTCGCTGCAGCTCGAAAACTATTATCGATGACAACAGCTACGAATTGATTTGACTTTATCTTCCGTTTCACGACTCGTGAGTTACAATAAGTGACGACGATATATAGATGATTACGACAATTCGGTAAAGTCGATATACTGAAATATTCTTGGCGCGATTAGAGTATTCGCGAGGAAAATTTTCACGACATTTCTACGATCTTCATCAAATCCTGTCGACATCACGCTGAGGAAAGAGATCGAAGCACAAAGTTCGCCGGCATTGATTCACATCCCATTGAGTTTGTCAACGCAGTCAAAAGACAATGGCTTGAAAACGTAATTTTACGGTGCTAATATTTAATGCACACGGTATTAAACGATATCATTGCGTCTAACGTAATAAAGGTATATCCGA
>NW_012026784.1:2429152-2431172 GCF_000956235.1 Wasmannia auropunctata
TGTTTACGCTGATTCGCTGAATGAGCTTGTACGATAACTTGTTGAAAACTTACGCGGGCAATGAGTCCATTACAATATCGCGGTGATATTTCCGAATTTCGCGGCGCTGATCGGACAACGAACCGATCGCGATGGCGGTGGTGGCGGTGCGGAAATTAATTTTCAATTTCCGATTTCCCGTCTTTCTTCCCTGCTTGGCGCTCGGATCGTCACGACGACCGACGGCGGAACGACAGATGCTTTCACAATAGAAACCACGTGTAATAACTGTATGCGCCATATTATATCGTCGCATTTTTGTATAGGTAGCATCAAAAGAACAACGAAGACGTAACGCGACTGAGAGAGGAAACCAAACATTTATGAGCCTCGCGAATGTGGTTTTCCGTCGTCTGTAATCTGAAATACAGGCGCAAGTTTAAAATTAGCAGTTTGAAATTGTAGGGTGAAATTGAAATTTTTTTTCTAAACACATTTAAATTATTCACATTTAAATTACTCGACGCTGCACAAATTTATTCCGGTATACATATATATTAGGATTTTTTTATTATTTTAAGAATACATTGAAGTAATTATGCAAAATAATGTACAAAGTCTGTGCGCTTTTGCATGATTAGTTTCGCAGAAATTATACTTGATTAGGATTCTTTTAAAAATACTGATTATTTTGTATCGCTACTTCTTCTATCAAACTTTGAATTATTATTTCATATCGAGTTGAATCGATTTTTTTAAAATCATTTTGTCAGATTCTCGTTACCTAACGATTGAAAAGACAGAATGTGTTGATAGGATCGATTTTATAAATTCCATAAATTGTCAAGATAACATGTATGACTGACATACAGAAGGAAAGTAAGTGTGTATAGAGCGTTGCATTTGACAGAAAATACAGATCGTGTTTATAAATCGTATCATTTATAACTTCGATTTTCGAAGTTATAAATGATATATATATATATATTCCATATATAAGATTGAAATTCAATCTTAATAAGGATTGCATTTATAGTCTATATCAGTTTTTACGATTTTTGATTGCCTATCGTTGAAATAGTAGTTCGAGCAATATCCCGTAATATTGATCGACATTGATTTGTGACTGATTCGTGACACTCTATCGAGGAATCGTATACGCCAACAACGAGGAATGATGCGAATCATAAGGGGAAGGGAGAGAAGACAGAACACAACGGTCGCGTGCTACTACGGACCCCTCCACCTTAATACAATTAGCGATATCCATCTCCTGCGGGGTTCTACCCCTCGTATGGAACGGAACGGAACGGGTCCCAGACTCGGCGCGCGTGGCATTCGTCTACGAGCGTATAACGAGAGGTGCCGCAAGGTGTCGGCCAGCCGAGGGCGGGAGATCTTCAGGATAAAGACGCGCGCGGCGCCGGAAGGAAGCCCTCGAGAGATTGCGGGCGAACCGAAATTCCCGCATTTCGGTGCCCCACCGTAACGTTGAAACGCGTTAACGTTGTCAACAGTGTCGGAACTTTAACAAACATGGCCTTATCAAACACAGCCAAACTGCGACGCGATGGTAACGAGGCTTTACAATTATTTTCACTTAATAAAACATTTTTTTTACATTCGTACATAAATGAACAATAATATAAATGTCAAATATATTTATATTAATTATTAAAGTGTGAATTATATATTATTTTATACGATAGAGACGTGAAAAACGGTTAACTAAACGTTAATTCAAAATTTGTGAAATTGCGATGAAATACTGAAATTTGAGAAAATTGAATATTTTTTAACTCAAAGTGCCATGCAGCTATCTTTCGATTTCCTTGTTGCAAATGAAATGAAAGTGGAATAGGGCCGTTGAGTGAAGGTTAATTCTATCTCTCTTGTGAAGCGATGCCTTTGGATAAGAGACTTTTAATAACCTTGTACTAAGAATCGCGATATACACAGTTTGGAGGGGAAAGTGTAAGGTGTTGGTGACCTAAGGCGGGAGATCTCGTGATAAAGGAGTCGAGGAGAAGGAAACTCGAGA
>NW_012026784.1:2432362-2432842 GCF_000956235.1 Wasmannia auropunctata
TCAGCTCAAATTTAATTCCACATCCAATTTGAAACTCCGTTCGAGGGGTGGAGCGTGTGACGAGCGTATGATAGATTGGCTATTGTTGTTTTGCAGTTTCTCGACACTTTGCCGCTTTCGGAAACGAATCCGAAACGTATCCGAGAGCCATATGGCATCCCGAGCGCGTGGCAAAATCCTTGACGGCATCTCCCAATTTTTGTCGTTTATAACGCTCGAAATCATACTGTGCACGCATTTCAAGATATATTTCAGGGAAATTAAAATAATTTTCTATAGTTAAAATATGTGCACATATGTGTGACATATTGATATTAAAAGAGAACGTGTGCAAAACTTACGTAACATATTGACGTAATAATCAGGTTTACAGAATTTTATTCAATTTGATGGCTACAAAAATATATTTAACATTTCTATAAACATGCGCGATAAACAATTATATACACCGAGTTGAAACGTCTCGTCCCGTATTCGTGA
>NW_012026784.1:2433701-2435012 GCF_000956235.1 Wasmannia auropunctata
CAATCACAAATAATTAGTTTCGAGAATTTAAGATTTATATATAAACATTGATTTAAGAAAGGTATAAGATAGCGAGATAGATGTGATCGTGGCGCGAGAGCTACGCGTCTGCTTTCTGTGCCAAAGACTCAAGTTCAAATTTACTCAGAACGTATCAGATTGTTTTTGATCACCTCTCGAAAGGCAATGGCAAACTATTGGGAGTTATTATTCCTGCTGAAACAAGTCATCATAGAAGTGGAGCAGGATTGTCATGGACATTCGTGCGCTCCCGAATAATCGCATAAAATGGAGATCACGACCTTCAGTCATGAACGACTGACTTGAGAAAATTCAAAATGAGTAACAATGACATCAGACGTTCAGATTACTTTAAGATAGTAAATGAAGACTATGCTATGAGAAAGTCGAAACGTTCCATATCGTTATTATTTATTTTGAACAAAATGTAGTAATTTAACATTTTAATTTTTTAATTTTTTTTTCACTATATTTTATTTATTTTGCAAAAACTCCATGTAACATAAGCTCTCGTACTATCATTGTTTGATTATGCCGTGCCATACCTCAGCTAATCTTTACTTAACAGAGTTAAAAATTCTTCATGCTCGATCTTATTATCACTGCTCTTTACAGTAGAATTCTTTGGACTTATACTAATTATTTCTGCATATTAAGTATAATTTATTTATTAATTTATTCACTTAAATATAATTTATTTAACTTATTTATATGATAAATTTAATATACTCGGTTAGAAATCGAACCAGCATTTAGTTGCATCCTTGTCTTTTGTCTGCAGATGTCCATATTTAAATTCTATCTGTCTATTTAACATGCCTGTCTTTATTTTATTACTTACTTTATTATTACTATTACTTTACTATTACTATTTTATATTTTATTAGCTTACATAAAGTAGGCATATTTTATTGCATTTATGGTATATAATTATTATTATTGAATTTATTATATATTTAAGATAAAATGTTTAATTCTATAGAATTGTCATACATCTATGACAAAATTTCAAGTTGCTAGTATGGGATTTACTTAGGAATGTTTATATTTTGCAGTTTAATAAGCAAATTGAATGTTTCTTCTCATTTAAATGTTTATATTTTGCAATTTAACAAGCAAATTTGAATTTTGGTTTTATAATGTATACGTGATATACGTGGAATCCTTCTTAAAAAATATTTGAAAGGTATACATATTTATTAGAATATTTGGAAGAAATATTCGAGGGTTTGAGAAATTCATTGTGTAATCTAAATGTACAAAAAAAAAGTGTGTTTGTCCTAGAGTTAA
>NW_012026784.1:2435062-2435656 GCF_000956235.1 Wasmannia auropunctata
TCCACGCAATTTCTCACCAAGGTACGGCGATGACTAGTACCCTGTCAACGTTTATTTCGAGGAAATAAATTCACATCTTCATGATGTTACATGTTAAAGTATACGAGTCGTATCAAGGATTTAATTTTTTTTTTCGCATAACTGTGCAGATAATAATTAGAATTAATTCATTCAAGCTATGTGGTATGATCTCCTACATTCACGATATGGACATCGTGATCGAGTGTCTTGTTCCGATAATGGTTGATGTGTCAGGTATGATGAAAATAATGAATTCCATACTGTGCGTGAATGAGGTACGTGCGATTATTTTTTTTTCTCTTTATCTCGGGATGATTAACTTCATTCGTTCTGACGTAATAAAAACCCTCCGCTCGCGAGTTGTTTTCATGTCAATTTACGAAACGTACCGTCAGACATTTAAAACAAAAAAACGAACACAATTCGAACTTAAGGATAACTTATGTATTTATAGATAAGGGCATTGCTCGATCGAATACGAGATGATTTTTATTCATTGAGAAAGTCCAATGACGTAGAGATTCTTGAAAAATATGCCGATAGTGGCAAAAAATCCTCGAATATTTACATTTG
>NW_012026784.1:2436770-2456227 GCF_000956235.1 Wasmannia auropunctata
TACAAGTTTACACATCATCTTTTCGAAAGCAAAGTATTTGGCTTTGTATATATAGATGGTATATCTCCATTTCTTCTCTATTCTTCTTCCTTTCGAACCGTCTATACCTAACTTCCGCGTGGTCGAGTTAAAAAAATCATGTGTCGCGATTTACCCGGATGAATCTCCGCTTCTTCTGCGTTGAAAATATATCAAAAGTAAGAAGAAAATATTTCTCAAAATTTCTCGTTCACGAGAATAAGAGCCGAAGATTAATCCAGGAGAACCGCAACGCAATTTTTCTTACAAACCTGTACACAAGCTTTGGAAACATTAAACGTTCGTTCACTGTTTCTCTGATTTTTTGTAAATACCTCGAACGTAATTCCGAAGGCAAAAATCATCATGATTCCGATGTATATCGCGTAACGTTTGCGTAACGTTTGAAAAGGCCATATACCACATGCGATCAACAGACTGCGAAGGTTACTGTAGTACAACTTCCGAAAGAACTCGTCAAACCCGTCGACATTATGCATCTTTTTCCGCGATCGCTGCTGCTACTTTGTGCGAGCGAAGTTCACATTCAATTCATAGAGGAGCGAGGGAGGGTGATATAGAACACGTCAATTTTTACTTTCTTATGAAAAATTCCGTTTAATGTCGATCGCCATGTGTTCATGCACGCATTGACAACATGTTTCTTCTACGAAATCACTAGCGTTGCATTTGCGATCGATCGCGAAATTACAGAGATGTAAAATTGTCCATACGATTGAAAGAAGTATCTTTCCTGCCTGTTTCACCGAAACAGTGTACATTCTGTATACTCTGAGAGATGACAGTTCTGTGATGTCAGTGAAAAGAATTGTCATCGATTTGTTCCACATATTGGCACAGATGCAAACTATTCAATATTCGTCCTAGCATTAATATCAAGGAAGTTAAAAACTTTATTTGCTCATATATTGAGTTTCAGTACATATATACTTTTATTGAAAAGTATCATAAATTACTTTTCAATATTATAAATTACCTTTCAATTTTCACTAGAGTTAAAAGTTAAGAATTAGAATTTTTACGTTCAGATTATTTGATATGATAATCAATTATGTTTAGATTATTCGAAGATAGCTGCAGCTCAAAAACTATTATTGATGACAACAGTTACAAACAATTGGTTAACCTTTAGCTCCTTTTTCACGACTCGTGAGTTACAAGTGACAATAACATGGCTACGATGATATATACGGTAAAATCGATATAAATATTCTTAAATATTCTTGACGCGATTGGAATATTTGAGAGTTAAGAATAAAGTAAAAATACTTTATTATAATAGCAGTTGCGAATTTTTCCTAATTTTATTTAGCTACATAAAAAATTTGTATGGAAGATACAAAGCTTAATACAACGAGATACGTATCTTCTGTACGTCAATGAATAAGTTACTAAATCACGTTCACCATTGACATATCTCTAAAATCGCTTTTGTTACGTTCAAATTTTTATTGCATGGATCGTAGAAGCATTAAGTACGAGAAGCCTGTACGTACTGCCTTAAATAAAATTTTATGTTATTAATATCGAATTGCATTTGTCTTACGGAATCATTGCACTTACTGCGTTAAAATTCACGTAGGACAGAATAAGAACTTTTCCCGCAGTTATTGTCAGTGGTTTCTTACATCTCAACATGATCATTATCAGAAGTTTTTGCGATATTATAGGCATCCTGTACCATTCTATATTGTACCTGCAAGTACAATTATTATATATTCTTTATACATTCCTTCGAAGGTCGTAAATCCAATTCTATTTTTAATTATTAGTTTTAGTTGAAAATTTCTATTACATAGATGAATTTATTTTTGAGACAACTTGTTGAAAAAACGTGAAGTTAATTCGTTTGTTTTTTGAATAATTTGTTTGTTTTTTAATTTGTAATATATATAATATAATTTATTGCAATTCGTGATTTGCGTTAAATATTCTTCGAATATTTTGTTAAACGTACACGCAATCATACACCTTTTCGTTGCAATCTATAATTTTTTGACCGTGCCAATTTTCTAAGAACATGTTAAACAGAAGCCCGCCCAGATAAGTGCCGACTGGTATCAGACTACTGATACTTTCCGTATTTGTTATCACCTAAAAAAATTTACCATGCGTATAACTGTACTTAAGCTGCTTTAGTTATCAATTAATTTACCTGAAATCCTACGATACTTAACAGGGACACATTAACTGTCATATGTAGAAAAAATGGTAGTCTATACAGCGATTCTACAGCCGTAGCAAATCTGTAATGTGCAGGTACAACAGATATGTGATTATAACAAAGTTTGTTATCATATGGATTGCAAAAAGAATAATTCTATTTACGAAAATAATTATTGTAGATTTGTAAATTATTTGCTCCATTAACAAATTTACTCTACATCTCTTTTCTTTTTTCACTTTAACTTTAATTATTCTCCAACTGATATTTTACCAAATATTTTTGTTGTAAGAGAATATGTAATATATACGAAGATATTAATGTTATTATTGATTATTTATCGTGCAAGCGTATACTAACTGTATCACTTCTGTGTGTCTTCGAATACCGTATGCGATATTTGAGTGACATTTATTCTGCATGGACACCGTCATTATGTCGTCATTATTTCCAAACTCAAATGCATTTTCCAAATGGTATCTAAAGCTCGATGTTATATTGAACAAGAATACTTTATGCTATATATATATATATATATATATATATATATATATTTTATTAATGTATAGATATATGCATAATTATGTATATTATGTTTATTTATTAAACATAAAATACATATTTATGCATAGGTCTATGCATGTGCTTAAAACAGATCATTTGAATTCACGAAAACTATAGATTAAATTTGACATTTAATTTCCGCCGAACTTACCTCAAAGCTTCAAATAGTCCGCAACAATGCTGAACGCATACGTAATACAGGCTATTGATCGAGACCAATACTACTGTGTAGTATATTTCGCATATGGTGAACTGTATATAAAGTGGGGTGTATCGTATTTGTAAGACAACCACGTAATTGAGGTGAGGATGATCCGATTTTGTTTGTCCATCCTGTGTATTATTTGACACGGCGTCCACGTCGTACAAAAATCTTGCTACTAACGGTGTCATCGCGAAAATCACACAGATGCCAACTACACCACCTAACGGAAGAATTAATTATCGCATAATAAACGCGTACATATGATTGCGAAAAGAAATATATTTGGAGAAAAATAATTTAGTTATTATAGCAAAATCATTGCTGCTACGTATACTATACTGTATATTTGATGTGAAAGCAGGCAAATTTTGCTACAATAATTAATTTGCGTTATATTACAATAAAATCTGTTTTGTTGACAAAATAGAAAAATTCTGCAGCATACATTTGTTCATATTAATTTGCTATTATAATGAACAGTCTATTCATGGCAAATGCATTCTCTTCTTTCAATAAAAATATCACTGGTAAAATATCAGTTTGAGAATAAACAAAATTAGAGAGAATGAGAAAAAGAAGATATAGAATATGTTATTGGAGCAAAATAATTTACAAATCGAAAAAAATTATTTTAATAAATAGAATTATTCTTCGTTTTACTATCCATATGATAATTAATAAATTTTGTTATAATCACACATTTGTTGTATTTGCAAATTTTTTTTTTCATACATAAAGTGCATTAAGCGGAAACTTTCGGAAGTAATGATACGTAGACTCTGCAACTTTAAAACCACATATATTAGTTATTTTGGCTTGATTATTTTTTGAAGGTATGTACAGAATTCTGTTGAAACAGAAAACGCTACTATGCTGTGTAATCTAAACTGGAAGTTAAATTCTAGATTTGTGTTGTGTGTTTGGTCTATTCTATATTATTGCTGTATTGAATCAACAAACTTACTTGAATAACCATAGCTGAATTTTCGTGCGAAGCGTGCGTACGAGCGCAAGATTTCAGCCTCTTTATCCGGCCTCGGAGAAGACCAATGTTCGTGTATATACATGAGAATCATTTTAATCTGTAGCTTAAAATTAACTTAAGTATCGCTCGACAACGTTTTATTCTTATCATTGTCATCTTAATTGCTTTGTATTTCAATTAAGATTATCTCGGCATATTTGATCACTTTTTTTTCTACGCACCTTAGGTAACTCGTACGCTGTGTGAATTAATTTAATTGTTGATACGAGGCAGAAAAACAGCAGTGACAGGCAATCGAATATCTCAAAAAAATCTGGCCAGACCTTAATCATACACAGCGTCTGTGTTTGTCGCAGATTAATAAAATTACTAAATTAGCAAAATTAGTTAATTTAATTGGTCAATTAAATTACACAATTAATGTACACAATGCTTTGGGAAAAAAAAAAATTCAACTCTGTGTTTTTCTGCTTCTTTTATATAAATACCTCGAACGAAATTCCGAATACACAAAGAAACGCGCATCCGACGTGCACCGCGCGACGTTTGTTTAACGCTTGAAAAGGCCATATGCCACATGGGAGCAACAGAATGCGAAGCTGACTATAGTACGACTTCCGAAAGAACTCGTCGACATCATGCATCTTTTCCGTTCGCCGCTACCACTTTATGCGAGCGAAATTCACATTTGACTTATAGGGGGAGAATATAGAATACGTCTTTTGTTGTCTCATAAAAGATTCCGTTTATGCATGTCGATTGCCATGTACACTTGCCATGCATCCGCAATCAAAATATTTCTTCTACGATATCACTAGCGCTACCTGCATTTACGATCGATCGCAAAATTACAAAATTTTAAAATTATCTATATGATTGAAAGCGGTATCTTTCTTGCGAGTTTCGTCGAAACAGAATACTTTGACATACGGCAGTTTTCTGATGTCAGTGAAAAGAGCTCTTATCGATTTGCTCCACATGTTGACTGATGAAAACTGTTAATACTCGTTTTAGCATTAAAATCAAGGAAAGTAAAATATAGTATATTTGGTCATATATTCAATTTTAGTATACACTTTTAGTGAAAAATATTATAGATTACTTTTCAATAGAAGTGTTAAAAGATAAGAATTATAATTATTGCGTTTAGATTATTTAATAATAAGAAATTATATTTAGATAATTTAATATAAATTTTCTTATAAATTTTCTACTTCATAATATAAGATTTAACAGAACATTATTTAAATTACGAATTATTGCCATGAAAAGAAAAGAAATGAATAGTCTATAAAATCTCATTTCTTTTTATGTCTTCCCTCCTAAATAATAAGATATGTTGGGATGGTGGAAGTACTTCGATCAATTTGTTTTATTTCCTGTTATTAATGAAAACATTTTAAATACTTTATTTCAACGTTAATTTTACCATAGAGCTTTTCGCATGCGACATACGTATATTGATTTATCGTAGACTACTAGTAAATATTTATAATTTACTTATCAAGATTTTAACACACATGCAAAAATTTCTTAATATAGTAACAATTAATCGAAAATAAAAAATTTCTTTAATTAGTTGATAAATATGTGATAATGTTAAACAGATTAACGTTTGTTTTCTTTTGAAAAAATTTTTCTTTAATAATATCTTAGAAACTGATGAATCTCTCTCTCCATAATTTTGTCTAATCATCTAAAAAAAGATACTGGAAGAAAAATGTATCCTAATGAAATAAATGTGCGACCGTATAGAGCTTATTTCTGTCTATCACTAACGTGTGATGGACGATAATACGTAAAAATAAACTCAATTACGTTCAGAGTTTTTGTTACAGAGAGCGTAGTAGCATAAAATATGAGGATGATGTACGCAATACCTTAAACAAAATTTTATTTTTGTATAGTTATTACATTATATATATGTATGAAATAATTACACTTACCATATTGAAAGTTAGATATGACAATACAATTATTTTACACATTCTTATCATCAATGGTCTTTTACTTCTTATCATCATCATTATGAGAAGCTTTCTCGTTGCTATCGGCATATTGTACCACTCTGTGTTATATCTGCAAATTTTACCAGAAATATCGAAATTATGTTACATATTAATCTGCTCGCTATTTCATTAGTTTTCAGTAGATATACGACTTGTGATTTTGCAAATGTGCTACTACTGATATTATACAAAACATACGCGGAATTAAATACTTGTTCGCTGGAATCTATAATTTTCTGGCCCTGCCAATTTTCAAAAAATACGTTAATTAAAACTCCATTTAGAAAAGCAGCGGGTTTAAAAAAATTAATGTTTTCCACATCGTTTACCATCTATATAACCATAAAATATATAATTAAAGAAACATAATAAGTACAGTTAAATTAGTTAAATATAGAGTATTATAATTAATATAGTTGAAGTTAATTTTACTAAATATTTTAAGTAATTTATTTATGCGAGGTAACAACACATATTTGGTTCTAGAACTATTGCAATCATAAAGGAATTTTTATCAGGTATACCTGATATCCCAGAAAACTTATAAGAATTACGATCATACCCATCTGTACAAAGAGAGATAAACTGTATACTGATTCCACAATGGCAACAAATCTTTAACATACACAAGCATATTAATTTGTTTCTATTGCTCACCCAAAAATAATAAATACTAAATGTCTAAATATTCTAAACGTGTACTCACTGCATCGTCTCTATGTGTCTACGAATACTGTACACGATATTCGAATAAGATTTATCCTTTGTCATCATCAATTTGTCGTTTTCAAAATCTAACGCTACTTCCAACCGGTATCTAAGCTCAATATTAGCACAAAATTTAGAAAAATGACTTTTGGGACAAGTATCAATAAATGAACCGTCTCATTATTCGCGTTAGATTTTTATTTTAGACATTTTTATTGAATATCCGTATACTTAAACCATACAATTCATTCATTAGCCTTACCTCAAAGCTTCGAACAAACCGCAGCAGTACTCGACCACTGTCAAATACAGAACATCGACTACAGTTATTAAGAACACAAATGAAAAATCGCATATGGCGCAGTGTATAAAAATTGGAACGTAATACGTGTCTAGATCAACCATGTAATTAACGCGATGAGGCAATCCTATTTGGGATTTCGACACTTTATTTGATAATCCATTAATCTCGGTAGGTTCGACGTAGAAACATCTTGTCAGTAATGATGAAAGTATATAAAGGATGCTATGGCCTAGTAAGAAACCTAATTTGCAGGAAAATTTTAATAATTCACGATTATCGTTGACAAAAAACTGCATAATAATTTAATTTAAAATATTTAAAGGTACTGTGAGAGAGATATGTCAAGTGTCTTTCAAAATTGTTTAGAAACTGAAATGTATATATAAATGCTGGGAATTTTGACACTGTTACTGCACTGTATTTTTATTAAATCCGATTATATGTTAAAGTCACCCGTATAAGCGTAGCCTAACTTTCGCCCATATACCGCATGCAAATTCTGTATCTTTGTTTCTTCGTCTGACTTTGGGGAAAGATAATATTCTTGCATCTTTATTAGAAGCATTTTTATCTATTACTCGAAAAAGATTTAAATATATGATAAGATATAATTTTGCATTATTTTATGAACATATTGTTATTATTTTTATCGTTCCACATTTAATTAATTTTTTATCGATAGTAAAATATAAACTATAAACGATGCCATTTTTATTTACACACCTGTGGTAATGTATATATTGCACAGAACGTTTTACTCATTGTCAACATAGTGAAAAATAACATTGGCACCTGATCGATCATTTCGAAGGGATCGTGCCAAATTTCAATTATACCCAATATCTGCAATTTGTGTTATTTACATTTTACGTATAACCAATAATTTAAATTAAATCGCCCGATATTGTATATAAATTATATTAATTGTGTTAATTGCATTTAAAAGCGAATGAGAAATTTTATGTACTAGAGATAACTTCAAGAAATGACATAAAGAGAGACAATTATTTTTTACACACATTTTTTTGAATGAAAGAGCAATAATGGAAGCTGCACTACTAGTATACAGCACGTAATATTATCTTTGAAAAATATGCGTTTTTTAACTTACTTCGAATAAAATTCCAGATCCGAATACTAGCACCATAGCGAGATATATCGCGTAACGTTTGCTTCGCGTATAGAAAGGCCATAGACCACTGACACTTAGTAGCACTCGAATGATATTATATTGCGAATCCTGAAAGAATTGATCAATATTATCCATTCTCTCTCGTATCTCCAGCTGTTATTATTACAAAAGGGAAATTCAGTACGTTATATGATACTTCAACTTCAACGCAAGGTATAACTTGCTTCAGCCTTTTCTATTAAGAATTCCGTTTAATGTCAGTTGACGTAAAATCAGAAATGCATGCATCTATTATGTTTGTTTGTGTCGTGAAAACCAAAATCACCCACTGTAAAGTCGCAAGATTATCTTATGTAAATTGCGAAAATTATAGAGAAGGGAAACAGCTATATTGAAAATATTGTCTTAGTGGACATTGACAAAAGAAGTATGAAAATTTTATTTGCAAGTGGAATCGATCATTATGTGAAGATACAGCCGCTTCAAAATTGGTTGCATTAGAAAATAACAGTCTCGTGAGATAAAGTTTTGTAAATAACCGTATCAAAAGTCACAAAAATATTACATATTGCTATTTTTATTAAATAGATTTTTTATAGACAAAATTGCATGTATAAATATTGATATATTTTTTGTAATTTAATTATTTTTTTGTAAATATAGACATCAATCTACTGTTATTTAAATGGTGAAATATTATTTATTGTTTTTGTATTGTTAATAATTTTAGATTTTTTAGAAAATAAAAATTTTGAAAATTCTAGATTACCGTACAAATCGTAAGAATAGATGCATTAAGAATTATGATATAAGAAAAAAACAATTAATTGCTTGAAAATATCGATAAGAAAATTATCGTATAAAGGAAATTATGACAAAATTATTTTGAAACCCGGAAAAAAAATAACCATGACTTCTCTAACAGTCAACGTATGAGGTGATGTATGATGCTTATCAATTATCATATATTCAAGAATTTCTTGGATTTGAGCAATGGTTCGTAACTCTTGATAGCTTACATCGAAAACTTTATTATTATATTTGTCACAATTGAAAAATTTGTGTAAAAGTTAGTTATTTCGTTTTTGTGTAGACTTACATAACTCGTATTAAATTCATTGGATGGTAGTTGTATGCTATCAACTTACGTCAATGTGTCCACACGATCGCTATAATCGACTTGCTGCCCCAACCAACATGCGATATATAAACGAAGTCATTGAACAGTAAATACGCGGTATGTCGAATTGCGACTATTGGACTTAAATTTAATGTCATAAAATGTAATTTAATTATTTAAATTATTTAATTAGTTTACTTATTTTTATATCTCAAGTATATACTATTCTTAAGTTCTACTAATACTAATTAGTAAAATAATAAAATAAAATAATTTTGTTAACAAGTAACATAGTATCTTAATTGACAATTGTCATATATACATCACTGCTTGTAGAATTAAACTGTTCTATTAATTTTTTTTAAATTTAAAAATTATTAAATTTTTTGACAGTTTTATTTAATTATCTACAGAAACGAAAGGAAGATTATTTTATGAACGTGCAATCATACAAGATTTTATTTCTATCTGTTACTAGAATGTGAATAATAATATATATATATATAAATTTCGTCGATTATGTTCAAAACTTTTTGTTACAGAGATCGTAGTAGCATAAAATATGACGATGATGTACGCAACACCTTAAACAAAATTTAATTTTTATAAAACTATTGCACGTACATGTATATGCATTCTTCAAAATAATTATACTTACCGCGTTGAAAGTTACGTATGATAAATTAACCATTTTACCCATTTTTATTATCGATGGTTTTTCACTTCTCATTATCATTATTAGAAGAAGCTTTCTCGCTGCTATCGGCATACTATACCATTCTGTGTTGTATCTGCAAATTTTGCAAGAAAGCTATTTAAAGTTATATTATGTATTAATCTGCTTGCTATTTCATTTTTATAGTATGATTCGTGATTTTGCAAATGCTACTGCTAATTTTATACATAACGTACACGGATTCAAACACTCTCTCACTGGAATCTATGACTTTCTGACCCTGCCAATTTTCGAAGAATGCATTAAAAAAAACTGTGTTTAGGAAAAGCACAGGTTTTATAAGACGATTAGCGTTTTCCGTGTAGTTTATCACCTATATAACAACAAAGTAAATAATTAATAAAATATAGTAAATATAATTAATTAAATTTATTAATTATTTTGTTAAGTAATTTGTACGCGTGTAATAGAAGCATATTCTATATATAATGGTTGCAATCTTATTAAAGAATTTTCGTCAGATACCTGATATCCTAGAAAACTTATAGAAATCATAATGGCTCCAAGTTGTATAAAGAGAGATATGCTATATACTGACTCCAAAATGGCAACAAATCTGGTTTAACATACGCGAAGATAGTAACATGTTATTATTGCTTATATACGATAATAATAAATGTTAAACGTCTAAACGCGTGTACTCACTGTATCGCTTCTGTGTGCCTGCGAATACTATAGACGATATTTGAGTAACATGTATCCTTTGTCATCGCCGTTTTATCGTTACCGAAATCGTTATTTTTATCGAACGCGATTTCCAATCGATATCTAAGCTCAATTTTATCACAATGATAGAAAAAGGACTTTTGGAACAAGTATCATCAAATAAACTGTCCTATTATTTGCGTTGGATTTGCATAACAGAAACTATAATTTTAAACCATAATCGTTCATTTGACTTACCTCAAAGTCGCGAACAAACCGCAGCAATACTCGACCGATGTTATATACAAAACATCGAATGTAGTTATTAAAAACGTATATGAAGCATCACATATAGCTGCGTGTAGAAAAATTGGATAGTAATACTTATTGTGATCGATCATGTAATTAACGTGATGAGGTATTTGGGAATTCGGCAATCTTTTTGATAACCCATCAGTTCCGCTGGGTTGCCCGTAGAAAAGTCTTACCAGAAATGTTGCAATTAAATAAACAATGCTATGGCCTAGTACGAAACCTAATTTGCAGAAAAACTTTCATAATTCACGATTGTCGTCGTTAAAAACTGCATAATAATTTAATACTTTATAAATCATCAAATGTCTTTAAAAATATTTAAATATGCCAGGTGTCATATCAAAATCATTAAGGAAAATGAAATTTATATATAAATGTGCTCGAGACTTTACTATTATTGTATTAATGTTAAGCCCGATTATACTGTTAAAGTCACCCGCATAAGCGTAGCCTAACTTTCGCCCGTATTGCGCGTGTGAATTCTGAATCTTTCTTTCCTCGTCCGATATTGGGGAAATACAGTACTCTTGCATCTTTATTAGAAGTATTTTTATCTATTGCTCGAAAAAAATTTAAATATATAAGATATAATTTTGTATTGTTTTATGAACTTATTATTTTTATTATCACACATTTAATTAATCTTTTTTTGATAGCAAAATATAAACTATAAACGATGCCATTTTTATTTTCACACCTGTGGTAATGTATATATCGCACAGAACGTTTTAATTATGCTCACTATGCACACGAAATACATCGGCACGGCATCAATCAATTCGGACGAATCCTGGCTGGCTTCAATTACACCCAACGTCTGCATTTTCCGTTTTATTACGCACATGTTATGTAACAATTAATTTTTAAATTTTAATTAAACCGCCCGATCGTAAATTACCTTAATGTCAAATGCACTTATTGTTTAGATTTAAATATTTTACATTTAACAGAACAATTTACGAGAATATATATAATTTTTTCATTATTTTGGAAGAATATAGCGCAGTAGAAATTACAATAGTACACGCGTGCAATACCGTCTTAAAAATAATACGCGTTTATCTTGAGCTTACCTCGAATACACATCCAGATCCGAGTACCAACAACATAGTGAGATATATCCCGTAACGTCTGATTCGCGAATGAAAGGGCCATAGACCACTGACACTTAATAGTACTCGAATGATGTTATAATGCGAATCCTGAAAGAACTGATCAATATCACCCATTCTGTGTCCCTTCTGCTGCTATTATTACAAAAGCGAAATACAGAGCCTTTGTGGTGGTTCAACTTCAGCACAGAGTGTAATTCGCATCAATCTCTTATTAAGAATTCCGTTTAATGTGGTAAGGTAGACAGTGCCAGAAAATGGTAAAATCAAAAATATACGTCTCACGTATTTATCGCTAACGCGTTTGTGTCGCAAAACCAAAATTACCCGTTACGTGGTACAAAGTCGCGAGATTACCTTATGCAAATTGCGTAATCACTGAGAAGGGGGAAAGCCACACTGAAAATTTTATTTGCACGTAGAGTCGATTCAGACTGTTACGTGAAGATATAGCCACTTTGAAATTGGTTATATTAGAAAATGACAGTCTTACTGCGTGGTATAAACTTATCAAAGGTTGTATTGCATATTGTTTTTAAATGCTTGATGTACTTTTATTAGAAATACGAACTTTTTTTTTGTCAAAAGATAAAAGTACAAGTATTTTCGTATTTAATTGTGGTCTTTCTAACAGAGCTAACATATAAAGTGAAGTGCTTCTCAATTACCACGTTCAAGAGCTGCCTGAATTCGAGCATGGTATATCAAGTATATGTTATCCTTAATTTATATTAAGAAATTAATAATGTAAATATTAATAAAATAAATAAATTTTTAAGTATTTTAATTGGCAGCTGTTACACATCACCGCGCATGGGAATTAATTGCTATTAAAAAAAATATTAGTTTAATATTTTTTTACAATTCTATCAATTTTTCTTCAGCTCAGAAATTAATGGGATTTTTATTTAATTATCTACAAAAAAGGCACTGGAAGAAAAAGTTATCCTATATGCATTTTTATAAGATCTCATTTCTGTCTATTACTAGAATGTGATGAATGATATTACATTCAAAATTTCATTACAGAGACCGTAGCAGCATAAAGTATGACGATGACGTACGCAATACCTTAAACAAAATTTTATTTTTGTAGAGTCATTGCATATACATACTATAAAATAATTATACTTACCGTGTTAAAAGTTATGTGTGACAATACAACGATTTTACCCATTTTTAATGTCGATGGTTTTTCACTTCTCATCATCATCATTATGAGAAGCTTTCTTGCCGCTACCGGCATACTGTACCACTCTGTATTATACCTGCAAATTTTATAAGAAACCTATATTCAAAATTATATTAAGCATTTATCTTTTTGCTGTTTCGTTATATTTTTATCTCGTGATTTTGCAAATATGCTGCTCTTTTAATGTTACACAAAACGTACGCGGATTCAAACACTTTCTCGCTGGAATCTATGATTTTTTGACCCTGCCAATTTTCGAAGAATACGTTAATTAAAATTGCGGCTAAATAGGTAGTGGGTTTTATAAGACGATTAATGTGTTCCATGTTGTTTAACACCTATTAATAAAACATAATAAGTATAGTTAATTTAGTTAATTTTATTAAATATTTTGTTAAGTAATTTGTGTACAATGTATATCCTGAAACTGTTACAGCTAGAGAATTTTTATCAGACATACCTGATATTCCAGGACACTTATGATTAATACGGTTAATCCAATGTGTATTAAGAGAGGTAAGCTGTATACTGATTCCATAATAGCAATAAATCTAACATAATACATACGAACATATTAAATTATTATTTGCACAAAAAAATAAGATATCAAACGTTCAGACATATACTCACTGCATTGTTTCTGTATGTCTACGAATACTGTATGCGATATTCGCGTAAGATTTATCCCTCGTAGTTGTCATCGTCGACCTATCGTTTTCGAAGATTAACGCGGTTTCCAACCGATATCTAAGCTCAATATTAACACAAACATTTTTAGAAACAACGATTCTCTCAACAAATAAATTATCTCAATTAGCATTGGACTCGCATCTTTATAGAATCCATGTACTTGAGCCGTTCATTAGACTCACCTCAAAGACGCGAACAAACCGCAGCAGTATTCGACCACTGTCAGATACAAAACATCGAACACAACTAGTAAGAACGCGAGAGAAAAATCGCATACGGCGCTGTGAATAAAAATTGGATAATAATAGGTGTCTAAATCGACCATGTAATTAACGCGATGAGGCAGTCCTATTTGCTCTTTATTTGATGTCTCATGAGTCTCTTTGGATTCCGCGTAGAGAAGTCTCATCGCTAATGTCGAAAGTTGATAAAGTGCGCTAAAGCCTAGTAAGAAAACTAATTTGCAGAAAAATTTTCATAATTCATGATTACCGCCGTAAAAAATTGTATAATAATTTAATACTTTATCAATTATCAAATGTTTTTAAAAATATTTAGAAATATCATGATATAATAAGTGTAGATCATTAAGAAAAAAAAAATCATTAAGAAAATGAAATTTACACAAATGTGCTCGAACTTTTAGTATTGTTACTGTATTAATGTTAAGCCCGATTATACTATTAAAATCACCCATATAAATGTAGCCTAATTTTCGCCCATATCGCGCGTGCGAGTTCTGTATCTTAGTTTCCTCGTCCGACTTTGGGGAAAGACAGAGCTCTTGCATCTTTATTAGAAGCATTTTTATCTATTACTCGAAAAAGATTTATGAATTAAATATAACCTTGCATCATTTGCAAAACATATTATTATTACTTTTATTAATTAATCTTTCATCGATAGCGTAAAGTAAACGATGCCATTTTATTTACACACCTTTGGTAACGTATATACTGCATAGCACGTTTTGCTTAGGGTCACAATAGCGTAACAAAACAACGGCAAAGCATCGATCACTTCGAAGGAATCGTACCTGGCTTCAATTACACCCATCATCTGCGTTTCCCGTCGATTTCGTTACACACATATCATATAACAAATAATTTTAATTAAACCGCCCGTAATTTACCTTAATTATGTCAAAATTTAGGTGTGAATATTTTATAGTTATCGATGTAAGAAAAAATATTTTGTTTTTCTATTTTTTTTAAGATAGCGCATTAATACACACAAGTTAAAACAGTACACGCATGTAATATTGTCTTAAAATAGGCGTCCATCTTCAACTCACCTCGAATATAAATCCAGATCCGAGTATCAGTACCATAGCAAGATATATCGCGTAACGTCTGTTTCGTGTATGAAAGGGCCATAGGCCACTAATACTCAGTAGTACCCGAATGATGTTATAATGCGAGTCTTGGAAAAACTGTTCGATATCGCCCATTCTATCTCTTATCTTTTGCTGTTACAAAAGCGAAATTCACCATAGAATATAGTTCGTATCGGTCTCCTGTTGAGAATTCCGTTTTATGTTTGATTATCGTAAAATCCAAAATACACGACTGACATATTTATCGCAAACGTGTTTTCGCGGCAAAAACCAAAGCCGCACGTCGTATACAGTCGCAAGATTATCTTATAGAAATTGCGCAATTATAGAGAGAAGGGGAACTTCTAAGTCACACTGAAAATATTGTCTTAGTGGATTTGATGCACGCAAAAGAGGTATGAAAATTTTATTCGTATGTAGAGTCGATTCAAAACTTATAGGAGAATATATAGCTTCGAAATCGGCTACATTAGAAAATAATAGTTTTGTGAGATATAAGGATTAGTAAAGGTCTGTTTTGTGTTACACATTGCTATTAAAAGTTTTCTGTATTTATGTTTTTTATTAAAAATACGAAGAGAGATGTGTTAATCAGCAATTAAGATAAAAGTAAAAGTTTAGTTATTTTTGTATTTAATTATTTTCTCGTAAATATAAACTTTGATTCGCTATTAATTAAAATATTATACGCTGTTTTCGTATTTATAATAATTTTACATTTTTCAGAAGAGAAAAATTTCGAAAATTCTAGATTACCGTACGGATTGTAAAACTGTGAAATATGAGGCAGATGCACGTACAACCTAAGAAAAGAAAAAGAAAGTCGAAAATATCAACAAAGAAATAATAAGTAGAAAAAATTATGACAAGTCTTACTGCGCTGAAACTCGGAAGAGAGAGACTCATGATTTTTCCAACAGACAGTGTACAAGGCGAAGTACTTCTCAGCATTATCATGTTCAAGAGCTTCCTTGACTTGGGCGATGACTCATACCATTCACCTCGGTAACTTGTATCGAGAACTTTATTATTAGGTATGTGTATCACAAAAATAAAAAATTTTCAATGCGGTTATATTTCGTTTCTCGTGCAGAACATTTGCACGACTCATATTAAATTTATTGGATAGGAGCTGTATGATAGCTTTGACTTACGTCGATGTGTACACGCAACCGCTATGATCGATTACTTGCTGCCCCAACCAGCACGCCATATACAAATGCAGTAATTGAGCGGTAATCAACGCCCCGTGCCGAATTGCAAGATCTGTATTGAGGGTAGTAGTGGTTGCCTAAGTATACACAAAATCAATATACAATGTTAATATGTATATTGATATTATATGTATCTATTTATTGTATTATTTTTGTACGATATTTCAATCATAAACCTGTAGAGCCGACAGACTCATAAGCAATATAACTACGCCGACTTCCAGGAAAAACGCTTTTGTGTAAGCAGTATCCAAGCGCTTCGCGAATCTTATTCAATGAGAAAATTTAATAATTATCTTTTATTAACCTTATTAACTCTTTTCTTGAAATACATAAAAAAAATGTCCATATTTATTTTAATTATGCAAAAGCATGTACTAACCGTAAAGCATCTATGTGCTTTTGTATACAGTATACGAAATTTTTGTAAAACTTGTCATTTTCCTTGAGCGAAGCGAGCACCTTATCTTGTTCGATGCACTTTCGTATATATTCTAGTCGAAATCTAAGGAACGAAACGAAACATTCGAATATTTTACCGAGACGATCATTAAAATCATTAAGTACGTACCTGACGATTGAAAACAGTGCGCAACAATGCAGCACCAGAATAGCCACGTAGGTATCCGACGCGACTATGGTGGTAAGACGAATGGCACTGGTTAAGTAATTATGAATCAGCACGGGATAGTAGTACTTTTCGAGGTCTATGTAGTACTCCACGTGATACGGATATCCCACTGGCCGCGTCGCATATTCGGAAGTTACATTTTTGCCGATTATTTTTGGGATTATCGCGAGAAACGGAAAGAGGCTGCCAAATGCATACATGCCAACTAGATGCGAAACAGTATAGTAAATATTCTATTTGTGTGTCACACGTCACGCAAGAATAAAATTAATTATTAACGTAACTTAACTAAAAAAAAAAAACTATTTTATTATTATTCTATCGGTTTCAAACGCCTAATAGAATATAATAATACTTGTTATATCACTTTCTTACTGGCATAGCCGATGGTAAGGCTTCGTCCAGCCTCCGAAAATTTATGCAAAATTTCAAATTCGCTTTTGATAGCCAACGATTGCCAATCCCTTTGTATGTGTATAAGAAGCATCTTGATCTACGACTTGAAATTTAATTTTTTTTTATAAATACGATCTCGCACTTCCGCGATCTTCTACATACCCTTTCTGAATTGCACACCAAGTTCGTCAGCTTAATGATGCACGCGGAGTCTATTATGAGCGGTGGTATACACTCGAGCATTGCATCAAGATCGTCGCGTAACGTCACTAAAGCGAGTATCTTGAAACCAATATTTCCAACGTGATAAATCAAAGCGAAAACATTCGTTTTGCAAAATATAAAAGCACGATCGATTTTCTGATAATTTCGAACATTTTTGACATTAATTACATTTTAATATTATAATATATGTCTTCATATCTTTCTTATTTTTAAAGTTTTAATTTCCTAGGTGTCATTAAAAGAAGAAAAAAATCTCAGGAATAAAGATCGGTAGACGATTAATAAAAATTGCAATGTAGAAGACGTACTTGGGCGAGAGCTTGCGTTAGGCCAATAAACGACACTGTCACCAAGATAATCCGTCTGTGTCTTTTCTTTTGGAAGGGCCATTGCCCCAGCAATGAAAGTAGCCTACGATTGAGTCTATATAATCGGGACTGAAAGATATCTTTCGACGTATCCATCTTCAATACGCGGTTTTGACTTCCGCGCCATCGATGTCGTCTCTCACAATTTTCAGTCTAATAAAAAATTCTCTCAGAGGGAGAGGAAGCGTAATAGGTGTAGTGAGTCACGAGAAATTGCGAATATTTACATGACTGATTGCCCCACTAGAAATGATGAAAGGCTTGGGACGATGAAACACTTAGATATCCTGGAAAGATCTGTGTTCCTTTATGATTGATTTTATGTCGGTGCATCTTATAGTCGGCGCTTATACCTTGCAATGAGAACTTTGTCATTATCAAGCTTAACGGCACACATCACGATATCGTGAGTTTCTTATATTTTTGTTCGTGGAAGTTCGGTGATGGATCTAATTGTCAAGCTTGAAACCAATTTCTTGGTAGCTCTTATCAAAAATGTTTAGTTTACACGCTAACAAAATTAACGTAAAGAATACTCATTCATAAATCATACTTTACACGAAGAGAATTTCCTTTTAAAATTTATCCTGAAAATCATGTTAATCGTGAGACAACGTAGTATTTCGACAAATTTTACTGTACACTACAATAAAGTTGTTGTAGTATATATTAAAAAAATATTGATGATCACATAAAATTCATCGAAATACTTATGTTGTCCTATAATTAACACGATTTTCAAGATACATTTTCCAATAAAATTCTCTCCGTGTACGGAAAAATTATATCTTGTGATTAACATAATTGTTATTTAACAAAGTAATTAACGTAAATCGTAAATTGTAGGAAAAAAATGAACTGAAAGTATCAAGAAATAATATGTCAGCACTGTCGCAAGTTTCTTTGTGGTTTAATGCTGTTAATACATTATTCTTTTTCGCGAATGTATAACGCTGTTATACTGCTGTTTTTCACTGCTTCTCAATGATAATGCACTGATTTCGTTTAAGAACGTATATTATAAGTGCCAAAGAATATATACGCACGCAAGAATATGCACGTTTACATGGATTCATGACGTTGGAGCTATCATCTATCAATTTCTGCCCCGACAGATGAGAAAATGCCAAACATAATCCCATCATTAAGAAAGAATTTGAACGCTTCTGCGGACTGATCACAGTTGTTCACTGCCTAATTGGGATCCAAATGAAGTTAATAAGTCATTTTATACTCTTCAAGGTAATTAAGATAGAATGGTAAGAAAGATTCGTCTCAAGTAAACGATCGGTTTTTGAAAAATTGATATTTACTCTGTAATATCTACCATCAATATAATCTTAAAACACTACTTTCGATTTCTCATT
>NW_012026784.1:2456423-2464523 GCF_000956235.1 Wasmannia auropunctata
TGTTCCAAGCGATATAGAAACCTGGCCGAGTATGTTTCGTTCGTCGGTAAGAGCGTGTACATTCCACTAATAACGATCGGTGGCGTGGTATAGAAGAGCCACATCGCGTAAAGACCAACTGAAATAAGACATTTTTTTCTCATCGCTTTATGATTTTTAAACAGAAAAAATATAGACTGTTTATATTAAAATTTAATGAAAATTTAAATCTAATTTTCAAAACAAAAATACCAAGTATTTTAGTCTGTCTATATATATAATAAGTTTATTTATAATAGTTTGAGAAAGATAAGATGCAATAAATTAATTTGAATAAAAAAAAATAATATTGTTAGATTTTTGATACTAAGTCTATATAAGAAAAATTTTTAATTGCTATAAAATGCAGTCAACTCACTCGCGTATCGTGTTGTGAGGATTTTGCTTTCCTCCGCATAATGCCGTAATATTTCACTCTGTGGTCCGTCGTACATTTCTTTCCAAGTCTCTTCGATATGCTCCAGAAGCTCTTTCATCTGCAGCTCGAAGAAATTGTGCGGTTTTATACAATTAAACAAAACGAGTCGAGTAAATTGCCGCACAGCGAAAACGTAACGTACGAACTTTGCAACTGTTACTGAAACTGTTGACTAATTTTATAATGATGAACAAGTTCACTAACAATGGCGACGTGTTCTCCATGATGATGCTCAAATCCGTAATCCCAGCTAGCAGGCCCCAAAACTGCGGAAAATCAGACCCATCAGTTTCGATTCTAACCGTATGCCGTTGTACGTATCTTTAACCACCTCGAGGGCCGTCAAACTGGCTAAGAAAAACACCGTAACGGCGAACATCGCGTTCTTCTTCAGCCGCGATTGAAACGGCCATTGGCCGATAATGCACAGGGACGTTTTGTTGAAATTATAGTAGTGATTGTTGTAAAAAGACATTTTGTTATAGCAGTAGTAGCAAAGGAATATTCTACGAGACACAATCACATATCTCGTCGAATATTCACACCTAATCGCAGTGCTTATTCCGTATTCTCTTGGAAGCGATTTCTAAAAGAAACGGAGTGCAACGAAAAAACGACGCTCCGAGGTAATCCACAATTCACGTGAAAGCAAAACATTACATATTTATAAGTAACGAGTCGTATTTTTCTTAACTCTTTGTAACCGAATGATAAAATGTAACTGCGACTCGACATGCTATACCCTTCGCGTTATAAAATCAAGATAGTACTATAAGATAAAGAGTAGTACGAAATGTGAGTTTCATAATCAACATTCCAATTATTTCACCTTCAATTTACTGCACCTCTTTAATTACTCGTTTAAAGCTAATCGATGTCAGAGGAATTAATTTTACAATGTGTAATCATTTCACGTGTAATTTGAGCGATTAAATATGTAGAATGATAAAACTAATCGATGTCGGGGGAATTAATTTTACGACGTGTAAGCATTTTTATATGTAATTTAAGCAAAAAATATGCAGAGTGATTTTAGGGTAACTGAGTTGAATTATAGCTCTTTCCTAAGTCAAGATAGAAAATATTCTTTCATGTTTTTGTCATAATATCGTTAAGTTGAAGTTAGTAACATTAGAACATGCTGTTGTAATGTGTTCTTTTAAGTAACTTTTTAAAAATAAATTCTTGCAAGCACACGTTATTCTTTAAAAATCCATATAAGAAAAAATCAAGGCGATTATGTTTATTTATAAGTTTATAGTTTATGGTGAAATTTTAAATACCTTCTGAAGAATTTTTGATTTTCATTTTCCTAACGTAACTGTATACGGTAAATTGTGCCTTATCCGCTCATGTTACTCACTTTACATCAATGATATATTTGATATATACCAACAGACGATATATAAATCTTTATTAAAATGGATTGAAAAAAAAAAAGCTAAATAAGCTTGTGTACGTGCGATATATGGTATATGAATATTTTATTTATCGAATATATTTCACTCTTTGTAACAAATATAAACTTGTCTTATATACATTCTGTTTTATTTTTGCTTGTATTTTTTTAATCTAGTTTTTATTCAGATAAATGCAGAAGATGAAAATATATTACATAATCTAGTAATTCTGAAAAAATTACGTACATTTATTTATCTTGCACTACTTGTTTTAAATAATTATGTATTAATAATTTATAATTACTTGATTAATAAAAATAATAAATAACATATTTAATAACTATGGCAATAAAATGATAATTTTTACTTATAGAAAATTAAAATTTTAATTTATAGAAATAATTAATTACAATTATAGAGAAATAATTAACATAAACAAAAAATTTTTAAGAACTTGTTTGATTGCATCAGAAAAGTGTTGAATTTATGCGTTTATTACATTTGCATAACGATTAGGCTAAAATAATAATAATATTCACAAATTTTTAGTTCACATATTTCTATTATAAATCTATAATTACAATTTTTATTGTATTGATGTAATCATCGTGAAGTACGATACGGATACTTTCAAAATCTGAAAATATGAAACGTAAAGATATGTTTTATTATAATTATGATCATACAAGTAATATTGTTACAATAATGTATCCACTTACCGAGCTAAGGTTCTCCATCGACATTATGAACATTTTACCAGCTTCTATTTGGCACGGTTTAGTAGTACGCAATAATGTGAATTTCAGGAGATGCCTGGATCTCAGGGAAATCCTGTACCAATCGCAGCTGTAACTGATAATGAATTCATCACATTAATTTTTCATACAATTCTAGTTTTCTTTCTATCAAATGCGACACTAATATTTAAATGTTTCCAATGTTAAATATCTCTACATATAAGATATATAAATACAGATAAATTATTATATACACATTATCGTAAAAATGTTTTTTAATCTTATACATCTTTTTTTCAATTTAATGTAATTTGTTTACAAAGTTTTAGAGCAAAGGTAATTTTAACAGTGCTGGCATACAAACGCTTACATTACTTCTTGAAGTTCGCTACTGTGATCGATCAGTCGTTGAGACGTCATACTCAAATTGTATATGTGTAACAATTGCCCTAGATTAACAGCGAGAACTCTGATCATTTCGTCCAAATGACTCTCCATTATTATCAACTAAAATTCAGAACTTTATTAAACGTTTCTAAATAATAAGCACAAATAATAATATTAATTAATATTAATAATAATAATATTAATGAAATTTTGGAAACTTTTGAGAATATTAATTGTTACACAATTATATTATCAAAACTTTACAAATTTATTTCAAATATTTACCTTAGCCGCTTCAAAGCTTAAATTCACAACTACGTTTCCTAGCGTAAACAGGAAACATGTTGCGTATGCAGATGAGAGCAGATCGGAAAATCTTTGCGTAAAACAATAAAATAGATAGTCACTAGCTTAATTAAATTATACAAAGTTTAATATTATTAAATAATATATGAAAAAATATATATATATATTAAATAAATATATATATATATTAAAGTTTAATATTATTAAATAATATATGAAAATATATATATATATTAAACATAAAATCAATAATTAATTAGCCATTAGCATCATGTTGAAAATATATATTTTTTCGTGAGCATTTTATAAGTTTCCGTAATTGTTACTTTCAACTTATGTAAAACGTATTTAAAAACAACACTATACATATATATATATATATAACTTTAACTAACACTAACTTTAACGCATGTTTATACAATTTGACGCAATTGATTACGTCACGATATGCTTCGTCGTCCGCGATATTCGGGTTGAGTATCACAAAATCCGAACCTTGTATACGCTCTACGTTGTATCTATTTTATAAAAATATAATTTTTGTTAAAAATATTGGCCTATTATAGATATTTTTGGTATTGCAGCTTTGTCCGTGCGAGCAATTTACTTTATGCACTTGAACAATGCACAGACATGCAGAGTGCAAAGAACGAACAAGCAGTCGACAGCTATCACTACAGAGACTACGCAAAATATGCTGATAAACCCGTTAAGTATTAACAGGTTGTAATATTTGTCCATGTCGAGAATGTGTTCCACACGATACAGAAATCTAGCCGAATAAGTTTTGTTCGACGGTAAGATTAAATGGATTCGGTTAACGACGATCGGCATTACGCAACAGATGAGCCATATCGAGTAAAGACAAACTGGAATTATTTATTCTTTTTTTCTTCATATTTTTCTTTAAAAGCGACGATAATTTGATGGATTTAATGAACGATTTTTTTAATATTAAAAGCTCAATAAAAGTGAGCGTAAATCTCAGAATAAAAAATACCTAATAATTTAATCCATTTGAAACACAATAAACTCGTAAACAAAATTTAAAAAAAGGACAAAATAAGAATTTATTTTTAACAGTTTATAAACTAATAATTTTATCAAAATAGATTCAAAGCGACATCATGAAGTAGTAACATTTTTTTTATATGTACATATATTGCTAAATTTGCGATGTTAAATGTTATGATAGCAATTGTTAATTTTTATAAGATAATAGCAACTTACTCATGTATCGTACTGTGAAGTTTCTGCTCTCTTCTGCATAAAACCTTAATATTTTATTCTCAGGTCCCAGGTGCATGATTTTCCAAGTCTTTTCAATACGCCTCAACAAATCTTTCATCTGCAGTTCGAAGAAATCATTCGGTTTATAAAAGGATTTAGTTAGCTTTGCGCGCGGTAGAATATAACGTACGAACTTTATATTTATTACACCAAGAATTCGTTAACTTTATAATGACGAAATTATTGATTAGTAACGGCGGAATATTCTCCATGATGATGTTCAAATCCTTTATCCCGGCTACCAAGCCCCAAAACTGCAAAAAATCAGGACCATCATTTTCCGTTTAACTGTATTGTTGTCGTGTATATCTTTAAACACCTGCAAGGCTATCAAAATGGAAACAGACAACACCATAATGGAGAACATTACGTTGCCCTCTAGTCGCGATTGAAACGGCCATTGGCCGATAATGCGCTGGGTTACTTTGTTCAAGTGATAGTAGCGATTGTCGTAAAAAGACATCCTGCAGTGTATAGACGGAGGAATACTGTACGAAACGAGCAAATATCTTGTCGTATATTCACATCTAATCACAGAGCTTATCACGTATTCTCTTGGAGACAAAAGTTTCAAAAAGAAAAGCAGCATCACGAAAAACGCTGAGATAATATTCTACAATTTTGCGTAATAGAGCATCATATATTTACAAGTAAAGAATCATGTTTCTTTTAACGCGCAACTCTCTTCGCAAACATGAGCTATAACTGCGATTGACGTTATAGTATAGTCTTATTTTTATAAATCATCTGTAGTTTCTGAAGTTATAAGATAAGAATATTACGAAATATACGAGTTTTAGTATTGACGGTGAGACTATTTTCTTTTCTAAGTTAACATTTTTATTTATAATAAATTAATTAATTAAATATATTTCGACGTATATCATTAGAGATAACAAAATTATAACTATTCGTAGTTATTCTTACAAAATTATTGGCATAACTTTAAATAAGATTATCTAAATAATAGATAATGTCATTTTTTCGTCCAAATATATTTAGATCTCACTGATGTCTATTTTTACAAAAATATTGAATACTTTGTAATTTCGAAAAACTTTTTCAAGATACTGCCACGTATAAAGTTATTTAAATACTAATTTACGGTTTAAATACAAAGTTATTTAAATCGTAAATTATGATCAAACTTTGAATACTTTTAAATAAACTTTTCACTTTCATTATCTTATATATATTCGTAACTGTATATGGTAAAGGATTTGTTGTTCACTTGTCATTCATCGGCATGAATGATGTACCAATTGGTGATACCACCTGGTGGTACCATCTTAATATCCAACGTTCAATAGACATATAGACACGTCTATGGGTATAATTTCTATTCCATTTTTCAAATAAATTTTTATTTTTTGTAATAATTATTTTTTATTTATAATTTAAATTTGTAATTTATTTTATATATATTCTATTTTATTTTTATTAAAACTTTTAGTTCAATGTTATAAGGTCGGAAAATTCATATCATTATATTACTCAATTTATTAAATAAATGTTTAAAAATGTATATGCATATAATATTTGCACATTTGTTTTAAGTAATTATTTATCTAATTAATAATTGTGGCAACAAAATGACGATTTTACATCTGTATTTATTATTACATTATGATTATATTTTGTGTAAAAGAAGTAATTAATATCAATACAAAATTGATAACAGAAACATATTTCTTCAAAAACATATTTCAATTAGTGCACTAGAAAAACGTTTGATATAATTAATTATATTTAATATATATAGTATATGAAATGAGAACAACAATGATGTTGACATGTATTCCCAGAGGCTATAGATTTATAATTCCATTGTACACCTCGAGTTACGATTTTTATTGTAGTGATGTAAGCATCGTGAAATACGACATGGATACTTGTAAAATCTAAAAATAATATCGCAATGTTTTATTTTTTATATAATTAATTTTTATACTTATATGATTAATTATAATAATAATTAACGAAGTAATATTATATTTACACGCACCGAGCTAAAGTTCACCATCGACATTACGAACATGTTACCAACTTTTATTTGGCACGGCTTAGTAGTACGCATTAATGTAAATCTCAAGAGATGCCTCGATCTCTTTGAAATCTTGTACCAGTCGCAGCTGTAACTATTAATATATTCGACGTATTAATTTTTTACATCATTTTTGTTAGCCAAAATTTATGACGTTGGCCATTGAATTTTTTCGAGCGTTAAATGAACATATACACTGTTAAATCTATTGTGTCAAATTGAACCTTATTTAAGTCGCCACTGCTCCTATTTAATAAATAATTATTTTTAACTAAATCAATATAGTTACTTTTGAATAAAACAATAGAATTTAATCCAAATTTGAGTTAAATTTGAACTGTCTTTAATTATTTAACTCCATTGTTTTAATAAAAAAGAACTATTTATTAAGTAGGAGCAGTGGCGACTTAAATAAGGTTCAGTTTAACATTATAGATTTAACAGTGTAAAACAGCTGAATAAAATATTTTATATTATATTTTATATAAAATATTTTTCTGTAATTTTACATCTTTTTGATTTTATTTTAACTTGACTATATTTTTTTAGCACGTAGATGAAATATTACCGATTAACGAATGTAATTGAATTACGTACATTGCATCTCGAATTCCGCTGCTGTGATCGATCAATCCTTGAGAAATAAAACACAGGCAATATATGTGTAGCAATTGCGCTAAAGTAGCAGAGAGAATTCTGATGTCTTCGTCCAATTGAGTGTCTACCATTATCAACTTAAATTACATAACTTTATTAGGCATCCCCCAAATAAGAAAGCAATCGTTTAAGGTTTTCATATATATTTATCTTGAATATTTACCTCAGCCGCGCCGAAGCTTAAGCCTATAATTACATTTCCCAGTAGAAAGAGAAATGATGTTGCATAGTTAGACGAGAGCACATCGGAAAGTCTATGTGTGAAATAATTAAATATAAATACTTTAGGCTATTGAAATAAACTTAATGAAACCTGTAAGTGATTAAATCCAATATAAAATTTAACATGAAATTTATTTAATTTTGACATGAATATGAAAATTAGATATTTTACAAATATTTTGTGAGTTCTGTTATACTGCAAGATGTATTAAAAAGCGACATTGATACTAACTTTAAGGCACGTTTGTAGGATTTGATGCAACGAATTATGTCACGATACGCTTCGTCGTTCTCAATATTTGGCTCGATCAATACGAAATCCGAGCTTCGTATGCGCTCTATGTTACAGCTATTTAACAGAAGTGTAATATCATCGTTCTTGAAAAGAGATCTTGATGGAAAGCAGAGCTTTCTTCGCGAGAGCAACTCACCGTAGGCATTCGAACAACGCACAGATATGCTGAGTACAAAGTGAGAATGTAGTGTCGGTAGCTATCGGCACGGAGACTATGTAGAATACGCTGATAAACCCGTGTAGCATCAATAGGTTGTAATATTTGTCCATGTCAAGAACGTGTTCCAAGCGATATAGAAACCTGG
>NW_012026784.1:2464573-2466242 GCF_000956235.1 Wasmannia auropunctata
ACATGAAGTTGCTTATTATTGCCTAAAGGACAAATTTAGAATTTAAAAAAACTTGTGTTTCTTACATTTATACACATAAATATAATACTTGAACTGTTTTTCCTAACTTTATCTTTAAATCATTTTTACTCTTTTAAATCTTTAAATCTTTTATTATTTAAAAAATTGTGCGTACATACATATACAGTGTCCAAATTAATAATATGTATAAGCACGACGTGATTCTTCGACGTGATGGAAATATTTTTTTTTTGTGTTTTTTCTTAAACTCAGTAATTTTTAAATGCTGTATAGACATTGTTTATAAACACGTTACGCTTTAAACGGCGTTCGACGAATCGTATTTTGTTGACTGTAACAGTATGCGTACGTCGCGAATCTTCAAATTCGATTTTTCTTGAAAACTAAGTCGAAAATAAAAAAATGTTATTCTACATTTTGTTTGTTAAGGTATCAGATCAAAACAGAGACTTGGAAGACATCATTAAGCGGGGCAAGTCCGATGATGCACTTACCTCACTAGCACAAGAAGCAAAGTCGTTAAACGTATTTAATATACGGAAATTACAGGATATGTAAACTATAATAAAACGTTTAGTTGTACATTCAAGCAAAATGATAGAGACATATCCGACAGTAAGAGGAACCTGATGGATATATCCCAAAATGCGGTGTACCTTGTTTTAGATACATATCACAATTTACTGTAATAAACAAAATACGATCGTATGTAACGTACTTGATCGAACATTGACTTTTTATCGAACATTGTCTTTTTAAGAAACCCATATGTTTGTATTTGAAATTAAAATTTTTAAAGTGCATTTAAAAAGGTTTGTGAGTCTTTCAATTAATTGTACATAATTAATTAATTTTTTGCCATGCGTTTAACCGAAATAAATAAATTATACAAATTTTTTGTATCGAATTGTTTGTATTTTGTATGAAGAGTTATGAAGCATGATTTAAAAAATTTGTGAATCATCCAGATAATTTTAACATTTTAAACATTTATAACCTACGTAACTAGACGAAATATAAATTTTAAAAAGGAAGGCGTTTGTGTGATGCTACCAAAAGTTCCTAACGTTCCGAAAATTCTTAAAGTTAATTTCTTCGGCAAATATCTTTTCGGCAAATATCAAAAATGTTTTTGCGTATCATTTGCATTTTTCTAAATTGTGTAATATCTGTAAATAAAATCAATCAGATTTAATTACGTAAAATGCATTTATTTATGTGAAAATGTATATATCTTGAACGAGAATTGCTCGAGGATATTTTATGCAAAACATTGCGTTATATTTTATTTAATATTTTTTGATTGAACGGAGCATTTCCACACCTCGAATCTGAGCAAACTATTTTTTTTTTACTCTCAGTAGTCTCAAAAATTGGCCCCGAATTTGTACTTTTTGGCACAAATCACATTTTAATTTTCGCTCCAAGAACGCTCAGAACGCAGTACAATAATTAAATTATCATTAAGCCAAGTTAGTAGAACGCGCGTGTTATTCAAAATGAGACAAATGCGTCAAATTATAATTATTAAGAGCACAACGATACAGTTAAATATTTATGTCGTCGATTTCGGCGCCAATTATCGCCGCTTTAATTAAATATTTCATGGCGGTAACTGATCGCGCGGAGCCGCTCGCTTTTATCTCGT
>NW_012026784.1:2467199-2468780 GCF_000956235.1 Wasmannia auropunctata
TCGCCGCCGCTACCAACCCCGGGTGCCGACCGACCTCGCGATCCTCGTCCCTCACGAGGGGGGGAGGGGGGGGGCTCGTCTATATAGATATTTGCATCTGCACGCGAAAATCTACGCTCGCGAAATCTACGTCAACGGGCTGCCAGGGCGAGAATGTTACCGTAAACCCCGAACACGAGCACAATGGAACACGCTGCCCGAATTTACCGGGTCAGCGTTTCCACAATGATACTTCTCGACGGTATCGCGCTGCGTTGGTTCCACCTGGTGGTTGCGGACCTGAATGCCTACTTCGACTAATACGGAGTATGAGCACAAAGACATATATACATATATGCAATAGAAATAAGTAGAACGGACGAGGTGCTCGTCCATTTTATTTTTAACGAATCCTCAGCTGATTAGAAAAAGCTTTCAGCACTGCACTTGCATATCGCGATACGCCGAAAGGAAAAGAAATCTCCCTCTCGCGCAAACATTGCATTCGCTCGGGTGGGTTGAATTAACGTCTGTCGCGCGGTCAGACGCGTATGCGAGAGAGGGATATTTAATTCAATGCGCCATATCTTCCTGGGAATCAGATTGTAATCGGGATCCGCGATCCTACCATGCACCGCAGCAATTATCTCGCGATTCGCAATTACGCGACAGATCGCCGACCGGGGCCGAGAGGCGTCGAATGCGCGAATGGGATCGTTATCGTTATCTCTGCATGACCCGAAAATAGTTTCGATGCGCGCGGGGCACGAGAGGGGCGACACGGTTTTGACAAGGGCGGACGAGCCGCATATTCCCAACATCCTGCGGAATACCGTGAATTTCCACGGTTAAGTCCGATGATATTGAATACCCATTATACCGCCGTCCATAAATATCCCGACGGGGGTCTCGGAACCCGTGCGCGGGAAACGACCGCACGGCGAACGCGACCTATTTACCGCCGGTATTTACCTCAAAGCGCGCGCGCGCACGGGATTACAGCCAGATCCCGGCACGTGTGGTACTCTGTGCACGTACTCGTGTAAAAAAAGAAATTTTTGTAAATTTGCCCACTAGGGAAACGGTTTTTCTGCAGCAGCGCGTCGTTTCACAGGTAACGCGCGAAACTCGTGATTTCACATACGCGACCGTGATAACGCCGCAATAAAATCGATATGAGAATACGTGAGCGCGTTGAGAAATAGAATACCGTTAAAACAATTTTGATCTTCTCCGCTAAAAGCTGACATGTGTCCCGGCGCGGGTCTCATAGCGTCTGGACTCCACTGAAAGGCGAGAGAGTCGGTGAAAATAAAAAAATGTACGTACGAGTAGTATTCTTTTTTTCATAATATTCACGTAAATGGATACGTTAATTGGTTTTATGGCGAAATTTAAGAATACGATAAATAAAATGGTATCAATATTTGCACATTAGCAAGGGTGATAATATTTCGTTTAAAAAAATGCGCAAATTAATGTAGCAACATAATTTTCGCGAATTTAAATCCAAGGATTTAAATAATAATATATATATATTATAATATATAATATTATTATATATATATATATATTTAACATATATATATATATATATAGGTA
>NW_012026784.1:2469399-2472568 GCF_000956235.1 Wasmannia auropunctata
AGATTTGTAAATCTTGCTTCAACCGATTGCAGCAAGAATCACGTGTTTTTCAATGCATCATTGTCTAGGAATTTCTGATAATTTATTAAACCCGTGTAAGAACTTACTATTAAATAGGATCAGATAAGTTATCTGTCCTCTCGGTGCTGATAGTCGACGGTTTGCAGGGTATCTTTACTCCTAGGGTAGCTTTCCTTCTGAACGCGTAGTGTCATATCAGCAACATTTCTTCTCTCCTTGCATACCTGAACCAGCAGCAGACAACTGATCATGTAAGAAATTTTAAGCACACATATAGTCTGAAGTAATCATATTAATTAGAAGGAGAAAATAATTTCCTATGAAAATAAAAGATTGACCAGCTATATGTCGTTTAAATTAATTTTGCTTTGCATTCCTCTTGATGTCGCGCATAAAAATACGGATTATCAATCGTATTTACACGAAGCCCTCGATCAGATCTCTTGGCAGTATATATACTTATATGTTGTTCATCCTTCATTAATTTCATCAGTTTTAGCGAGAAATACTTTGACGACGCCTCGCACTTTGTCTAAAAATATCGCGAAAATTTGTCTTGTGATACAAAAACCTTTTGTCCCTCCGGATACGCATCAACGATACACTACAGTAGACAGTAGATTAAACATGACCGTAATTCCATATATTACCGAATGCAACGGTATGACTTAACTTCGCACGAAAGGCGTGTGAACTGAAAATGAAATTTATCGAGCTCCTCGATCGCTCATTGAACTTAACGAGACTACGTAGTCACCAGTCAGGGCTACCATGTCGTCCTTATTGTTAGTTACGGTTGTTATCGAGCGAACTTTTAATTTGGCAACTGGAATATAACGCTCTGTATTTCCATTAATAAAATCCTCTTTACAATATCTCCGAGTTTTCTATACGAGTGCGGGAATGCGCTAGAGTTTCGAGTGTGCGCGCCGCGAGTGTATCGCTTTCGGAAACGCACCGCGGGCGTAACATTTTTGGGGGCTCATTCGAAATCAACTTTCGACAAGTGGTGAACTACATGGCTACAACGAGAAAGAAGCTCCGCGTTGAAACTCCATAGTCCCTTATCAGAACAATGGATTAAGAGTGGTAATGCAGAAGATCCGGCAGTTGCAAAAGGAACAGGCGCGGAAGAACATTGAATACGCGGCGCTGCTTCGACAACACGAAAGAGTTACAGCGTATCCGCGAGGAGCTACGCGCGTCTGAGATAAGTCCATCCGATAACATAGATTTGCGTAATTCACGTGCTTTGGGGGATAGGGTTACAAATACGATAGAGAATGTCGGAGATGATCCATGCGAAGAAACAAACAAACATTGTAGAGAATTAGGATATAAATGATTAAGACAAAAATAGGTTTGACGGGGCAGTAGCGCTACGAGAATTTTTGTCTCAATTCAATTTAATTACACAAGCGAATCGCTGGAGAGAGAGGACGAAGGCTATCGCGTTAGCCTCATGATCGATACCGGTCGGCGCAGAAATTCGACCGACACACGGGTGCATTAAATAACTGTTATATAAGCGATCATTATATATAAGTGCTATAAATATATTATAATAACATTATCAATGGTTTTCAAAATAATTTTTTTTAAATAATAATATAATATAATAATATAAAAGAATTGTCGTAAATATCACAATAAATATAGAAAACTTGGTTACAATCTGGTTTTACAGAGACTGAAGTATTTCGAATCGGAATTATGAAAGAATATAATTAGGTATTAATATTTAATATAATTATTAAAATTGCAAGTTTTACACACAACAAATTCTTATAGCATTTATAGCTGTTCTTTTATATTTATTATGGCAAATAGTCAATCGGTCCATTATAAAATCCTCGAAGTTGTGAATTTCTTTTTTTGTTCCTCTTTGCAATATATTCTTTACGCCAAGATTATAACTCAATGTTTTAATAGACGATTCGTTCTTCTTAATTCGAGTTTTAAACGAATAAAACACTTTCTCGATTATCAATACAAATAGTGCCAGGATCATGCTGCCCACTATTATCATCAAAATCGGCGTTACAACGTTTATATTAATTATACTATAAATCATCTTATTGGGAGGATTTTTTGCGAGATACTTGTTCAACAACCTTCTTATAACGCCATTATAATGCAATCGGCGCAAGCTGAAAGATACAAAAATATTAAAATATTCACTCGCAAAAAGGAAGAAGCAATCATAAGAGATTTGATCTGTATTTTTTGTAAGTATACATAAATGTGTAAATAAATAAATGTGCTTATAGAACTTACTGATAATTTATAAAATCAGTGTAAGGACTTCCTTTTGATAGCGTCAACCCCAAATGTTGGATTCTTTCGGTATTAATGTATACGAGCTTACAATGTATATACGTGTTCCAGGCGGTTTTTTGAATCTTCGTCGTGTAAAATGCCAAGTTCTTCCGCTGGCAGATCTGCGTAAAAATTGAAGTGAATCGATTTAATAAAACGTAACGTCATTGATATCATTAATTAGACAATATCGCTAACTTGCTTAAATGCCTCTGGATATGTTGCTGGTAAAAATTTCTGCTCTACCGACAATTCGTACATTTTCCGATGTACTGGGTCTTTGACACCCTACAAAATTCGAGAAAATATAATTTGAATAAAAAAATGCTGTTTTTCTTTCAATTATGTTGTCGGAATAGAATGACAAACTCTCGCTAATATTACTTGTTATGAAAAACTGAAAAATTTAAGAATGAAAATCTATTCTCTGCAAATATGAAATTAAGTTCTCTAACATTTAAAATTGTCAATTTTTTTTTAAATTTATTGAATTACTAAAACTTTATGTGCAACGCTATATCGTGTAATGTTAAAACTTCAAAAATGTTCTCGACTACATTTCCAAGATTGCGCGTTTTTTTTCGCGAGCGCTTCTAATGAAACTACTGCAAATGACAAGTCGCTGTTACGCAAAGTAATTTCTAAACTTTAAATAATGACGAACTCACACTAGGAGCCTCCATCAAAGCGCTGTTTTGCACAATGATCAATTTGTAAGTTCCATCATTAACGTAATCCTCCAGAGTGGAAAAAGGCAGTTTGGGGGAATCGAGCGTCAGAAAACTGACCAACGAAGCGGAATAGATGGCCAGAATTATTGTCGATGAGA
>NW_012026784.1:2472618-2472781 GCF_000956235.1 Wasmannia auropunctata
ACTGTATGGATATATAGTATCCAAAATAATTCACCTAAACCGTATATATATACAAGGTGGACCATTTTAATCCATCCAGTCAAATATCTCGAAAAATAAGCACACTGGGAAAAAATGTTTCAGACAAAAGTTGTAGGGTTTCGAGAGATCGGAAGAGCACACG
>NW_012026784.1:2472801-2473138 GCF_000956235.1 Wasmannia auropunctata
AATTGAACCACGGACAATCTGAAATCTTTGCCTCACTAAACTTAAATCAAATTTAAAGATTAATTAATCATTTCAAATATTACATCTTATAACGTACATCTAAATATATAAGCGCGGACGCAAATTCATAAGTACATTGATTACAAATCTTACATACATATCCTTAAGTAACAATTTTTGAGTCGCTTAAGTGAACGCATCAGTCTGAATGACCATGTTAATATACATATTAAATTGAATATAAAACTGATAGTTAGGTTATTCTTTGCTTTTGCTGTGACATACAAATTACAGCCAAATTACAGCTATTTTGGCTTTATTTAATTTCTATCCATGC
>NW_012026784.1:2473158-2473604 GCF_000956235.1 Wasmannia auropunctata
TTTTGATTTTTATAATCAGTTTCGTCTAAATAGATGCTTCTGATATATTTCTTAAAACCAGTACCATCAAAACAGACGCTTTTGATTTAGATAATCAATTTCGTCCAAATAGATGCTTCTGATATATTTTTTAAACCAGTACCATCACAATAGACGCTTCTGGCATTACAGCTATTGTACATGCATACATCGAGAAAAAAATCTTGTAATAATAATCAAACTTACATAGTTATGGAAACTTTGGCGATAGTTGCAAGGAAAATAAATTATTTTTTATTTATATTTTATAACTACAATAAACAAAACGCTAATTTCACTTTTATAAATAATATTTACATATTAATTACTATCAAACGATTGGTTACTAATATATTAAAAAAACTGCTTTTTTCAAATTGCTGGAAAAAAACCAGAAAAATTTCGGTTTTTTTCCGAAAAATTAGTTT
>NW_012026784.1:2473624-2474124 GCF_000956235.1 Wasmannia auropunctata
ATGTGTATAAGAGACAGCAATAGTTCTTATCACTCGAAACCGTAAAATTAATATAAAAAAAAATATCGCGATTTTTCGTTTCACGAATCGAAAAATTTTTGTAAAAATTTTTTTTTTTACAGTTCCGGCAGTTCTGTCGACAGTTCTGAATAGCACCCCAAGAGTTCTAACAATAGTTCTTATCACTCGTAGCCGTGAAATTAATATCAAAAAAGATATCGCGATTTTTCGTTCCACGGATCGAAAAATTTCTAAGTCCCGAAGGCGAATAAATTTTTTACAGTTCCGGCAGTTCTGTCGACAGTTCTGAATAGCATCCCAAGAGTTCTAACAATAGTTCTTATCACTCGAAACCGTAAAATTAATATAAAAAAAAATATCGCGATTTTTCGTTTCACGAATCGAAAAATTTTTGTAAAAATTTTTTTTTTACAGTTCCGGCAGTTCTGTCGACAGTTCTGAATAGCACCCCAAGAGTTCTAACAATAGTTCTTATCACT
>NW_012026784.1:2474144-2474469 GCF_000956235.1 Wasmannia auropunctata
AAGTGACTGGAGTTCAGACGTGTGCTCTTCCGATCTGCCTATTACATAGATAATATCTATTGTAAAAACAAAAAATACGTGTTTTAATGCTTCTATTTTTTTAGTAAGGCAAAGATTTAATAGATATTCAATTTAATATACATTCTACCTTGCGTCCCTGTCTGTCTAATCTTTTCGGTATCTATTATTTTTGGTATATTGTAGACTCATTTATTTAGTAAGGCAAAGATTTAATAAATATTTTTACCTTGGGTAGGGGTCTGTCTAATCTTTTTGATATCTATTATTTTTAGTATATTGTAGACTCATACATTATATAAGGCGA
>NW_012026784.1:2474489-2474853 GCF_000956235.1 Wasmannia auropunctata
TCAATAACTATAACGGGAATTTTAGTAGAAACGCGAATAAAGGAGTGATAATCACGGAGGTCACTGATGACGCGCAAGATGATAATGCGACACCGCGAGTGTCGAACGCGTATAGAAATTCCGACGCGGTTGATTTCAAACGACGTACATATAGTGACGGACGCGAGCGACAGCAACCTAGAACGTCGGTTAACGCGAATATAAGTAATAATAGTAGCTCGTACAAAGGGCGAAAATTAGCGGCAATTCAAGTCGGAAGTACGGACGCGAATAATGATGTCACGAAGGCATCAGTTCCCGAAAACGAAAGAACCGCAGAGATTAATATTCTCAGAACGTTAGATATTTTAAAAGATATCGACGA
>NW_012026784.1:2474873-2476417 GCF_000956235.1 Wasmannia auropunctata
ATCATATTCAAATATTAAAAAAGTTTTTTAACTTGACATTATTTACCCAACTAAAAATTGTCATTATTTGTCCCATAAGCTACTTTTTTCTTTAAAATTTTATTGTCAATGAGAGAAATAAAATTAACAAGCATAGGAATTATATCAAAATAGAAGAAAAAGATATCGTATGACATAGAATTATAGGTTAAATCTCATTCAACGATTCAGCAATTAAAAAAATATAATTTCAAATATTTAAAAAAAATCCAGTTTTACCTGATTTCACGATTGCAAAATTTTAAACTTCTTTGCTAGCTATATTTGGTTTTTGATTTTTAAATAATGAGTAGTGATAAAATAGACGCGGGAAAAAGGAAAAATTTGGAAGTGATACTATTTGCCTTCTCTCTATTCCCTTACATGTCTACTTGCGTTATTTCTGCAACTATCGTTAAAGCACACGTCAGTTCCACGAGTAATCAGTTGTAATTAAGGAAAAGACCTAGAACTTGAAAATTGCATAAGACCTACATGATAATCGGCTCGTAAAATCGCAATGCGAGCACTGTTGCCGCTTGTAAAACCTCTTTGCTATCGCTAAAATTGCAAATTTACGTACGCGATACGTATGTCATATCAACTTAAGAGATAATATTTGATGGATTGAGGTGGAACGATTGAGGCATATTTAACGAAAGAATTCATTTTATTAAAAAGATGCGAAAATTGATGTTCTGCATGCTTAATCGAATAAATCATTTAATGTACAAAGCGAAATGTCATGCATTTAATTTTAAAGAAAAATTCTAACGATAAATTATCAAAGGTCTCATATCCGTTTTGCAAATGTAGAGGGAGTTCCCCTTACGACGGACGGCACCTAATACCGAAACATTAGCTATATCTGTAAAAGTTGAATCGCTACCGAGCCATTTTTCCACGTAAACCGTAGAGGGAATAGATCAAACAACGATCAGGTTTTAACACGTTCCAGTCGCGTGTGCACAGTTAGTAAGGAGATCGATTTATTGTTGCGTATGACGGAAAATTGGTGCACCGTATAAATTATAAATTATTATATCTACCAATTAATTTGCCTGTGAGTTGCGTTATTATATCTTTTATTGATAAGTATTTTTTTACCTTTGTATTTTGTGCATACAGTGCATTGGTTTTCACCAAAAAATTTTTTAATGGGTTCACTGTTCTCCAGTTCCAAACAAAAACGTTTTCCTCTATTGCCAAACAACCTATTACAGCAAAAATCTTAATCTTGTGTGTTCTTATTTTTATTAGTATTCATTATTTTGGTTAAAAGTTGCACCTAAGCAACATGAATAGTAAAAAAAAAGGTTTGTGGGATGAAAATAATTTAAAAACTGCACTTTAAAAAATTCTGGCAAAAGAAATTAACCAAAGAGAGGCATCTTCAAAATATGGCATTGCAAGAAGCACTTGCTGTCAAAAATGGGCATCTGAGGCTTGTGTCGATATCCTCGAATGTTCTGACAATTATATTTGTGATCGCTGCAAATTATATTGAAACTGTTCTCTGAGTACGT
>NW_012026784.1:2476437-2479039 GCF_000956235.1 Wasmannia auropunctata
AAGTATTTATAAAATTATATGACGAAATCTTGTAAAGAAAAATTTATATTGTGCAATTATATAGATATATTTACAAAAACAGATGTAATAGTTCCGATCTTTTATAAAATATTGATAGCTGTTAATGCAATTTATTTCAAAATATAGTATTTCGACAAAACAGTAATAATATGACGAATTATCTTAGCGGCAGATTTGCTAAATTAAATTTCAAAACAAATTGTCCAATAATTGAAAGAAATATTTTAGTAATGTTTAAAACGTTTAGAAATATAAAAGGAATTGAATCAAATCGTATATACGCATAATTATTCCTAAATTCTAATGTGGAATTATTAAAACATGAAATATTATTCAATTAACATGATAAAATTAAAAAAAAAATTAAACAGTAAATATTTAGTTAACTCAATAAGAAAAATACAAATATTATGTCTGAGAATGCTACAAATATTGCTGTATTATATTATGACAGATATTAAAGAGTGTGATTTTAAGTATTTAGTGTTTATAAGTATTGCAATAATTATAACATGCTTATATTTCAAATTAAATTGGTCTTATTTTTGACAGAATTATTTCGAAATTGTATTATGAAAAAACTGTTGCGTTATGGCAAATTATTTTGTCAGTGCAATTATGATAAAAGATAATTTTTCCTTGTATGATAAAAATTTCGTAATAATTGCCTATTGTGCATTGTGTTTTCACAATATTCCTATCGGGGTAAAAGTGGGGTGGACTCTTATTTAACACGGTCGCTCGAGCCAGCAGTATCACCAGTCTACCACCATCGTAACAGAAATACTCGCATTACACCTTACTTGATTCCTTGACAAATCGACGAGTCGCTGCCGCAAGATTCCATTGTGTACGGCTAACGGAGGTGACAATGATGATATTTTCGGTCGTTTATCTTGGCATCCTTCTCTTACCGGGTAAGACTCTGTTTGAATACTTAAGACATTATTACTTTGAATAATCTAAACACCTTGAAGATGCTTCTTCAAGTTGTCGTTCGCAATTATGTCAGATATATATTTTATGTCAAATTGAGGAATAAATATATAATGATCTGCATGGTTGATTGTTTCGATGAACTTCTTAAATATTCCCAAATAGCAGACTGACGTGTAATACAAGACGAACCAGCAAACGAAAATTTATTGAAATAGATTGAAAATTGTAATTCATTTTAATTTATCCGAATTTGGCACTTTTGAGTCCAAAGATACATTCATGTCCCTATTATATTATTTTTGGATTTAAATAAATTAAAATACAAAATAGATTGTTCTTCATGTTGAATTCAAATATATTTATGTTTGTATTATATTATTTTTGGATTTAAATATTTGAAAAATCAGAAGTGCCAATTCGAAAATGTCGAAATGATTTCATTTCTATTCATTTCAATTTATTTTGTTTACTGTAGGAAACAAAAAACGACTATTTTGCTCTATTGTACCAAAATAAATGTCATCGTCATTTCCATATCTGCAATTGATGTGAATATCAAAATACAAAAATATTATATATATATATATATTTATATATATATATATATATATATATATATATATATATAGTATTTGCGCATTCATTTCAGAAATAATTTATGATAATACCTTATAATACACTTCAATCATTCTAATAATTATAACTAATATCATAAAACTGTTAATCATAGAATTGTTAAATTTTTCTAGATGTATCAAATCCTTAAATATTATAGAAAAATATTATTTGTTTATTTAAATTATGATGATTCTTTGCTGTAGAAATATTTTTCTTTAATGATAAATGGTAAAACAACATCTATTTTTATTTTCAAAAATGTAAAAAATTAATCTACACAATGTTAATCTACACGCGAGTAAAAGGAAATGAGGCAAATAAATTATCTGCTTCATTGAGTAAACAAAATTGGTAACAATTAATTTAAAATTTTACCTACTGCAATGTTAAAAAAGTATGTTAAGACTGAAATACTTTAGTGCACACCGCGATGTGCATTTAATTAATACGTATTGAAATTATTGCTGGGAGAGATGACCGCAGAACACTGCAAAGAATACAGAAGTTGCGATTAAGATGCCGTTTACAATCTTATTAACAGAGATTTTGCTAAATATAATAGAGCTCAATAAAAAAGTACATAATATATATTTTATTTGATTTGACAGATATTGATTTGCGCGTTATAGTTTCTCCGTTTCCAATATGTAATACCTCCATTTTGTACAAACGTTATGTTAAACTGTAAGAACAATTGTTATAACTTAGACATATAATAATTATCATGTAAAAGTGATGAACGTAATATGACGGATTCTTCCTTGTGACTCTCGTCAGGCAAATCATTACGTTAAATTGAATCATCACAAGTAAATGTATCCAGTCATCTCTAATCGAGTAATTTTACATATTGAATACAGAGAACTTTTCCATTCTTTTTTGGAGAAGAATTCCATCTTTAATTATTCTTTTAACGTTCTTCTTGAATAGAATTATATGTACTATTGTTCGAAGCAGAAAGAATTTGGATTTTTATCTGAAGCAACAGATTTTTCATGATTCATCATACGCCGAGACATGGCGT
>NW_012026784.1:2479059-2480482 GCF_000956235.1 Wasmannia auropunctata
TGCTTAATTCGCCGGAACTATTTTTAATTTTATGCAGGAACTCTGGAACTCTTTGGGGTGCACTCAGAACTGTATCGAAAAATTTACTTTTTAAAAAATGAGGTGCTAACTTCACAGAGGTGCGTTCTTCTTGTTTCAGAAATCCCTTTTAAACGAGTTCTTACTCGACCTCACATGCCATTTAAGATTTTTAACCTCCCTCCCCCCGCCCCACCGCATCCCTCGGAAAATTGAAGTGGGTGTTTTCAAGGTTAAATGATAGATTACATTTTGCCATTGTAACCCTATAAATTTCAATCCAATATCTCGAACCATTCAGAAATTATTTAAGTGGTCCTGAATTTTGGGCGGATCCTGTATATCCAGCCACACGCAAACTTCTTTTTTATATTTTATTTTCTTATTTTATAGTATATTTTTAATTTATTTTTTGAAAAATATTTTGCATTTTATATCTCTTAGGTTACAGTCATTATTAGTATGGAAAATGTACCTATAATTCACATTACATATACATGATATTAAACGTATTGGACCACTTCACTGGTGGATAGGAAATACAGAGATAATGATAAAATAAACATGTGCCTCATTTGTCTTTGTTTCCGAATTATATTAGTTATATTTGTATTCTGATTGCTGTTTGTATTCAGTTGCTTACCTTTATAAGATGTACTTAAAATAATGACCTTCGATCCCTACAAACATGCAGTCGTCACCATATGAATTATCGCACATTTTCAAAAATACCGAGTATTTGTCGAATTTGTTAATTATTGGCAGTCTTATATGTGACGAAGTATTTCAATGCTGTCAATGCAGGAATCAGAATAAACAACAGTTTTCAAGTATCCCCACAAACAAAAATCTAGTAGATTTAATTCTGAGGGACGCCAGCCAATAAGTTCTGCACGATTTATCCATTTGTTAAGAAATTCTTCATTAAAAAAATTGCTGTCAACAAATTCAAATATCAAACATTTTTGAAAATGCATGACAATCTACACGGCGATGACTGCATGCTTGCATACAAGCCGAAGGTGATTATTTTGAACATTTCTTATAAAGACAATCAGCTCCATATTACTATAATTATAAATATAACTTATATAACTTGAAAACAAAGGAGACACGTTTATATGAACTTTTATCATTATCTCCTGTCCATTAATGAAATCGGTCCCATGTTAGGAAACAATATTCTGTGAAATTACATTTACTATTAGTACTAGTGAATATTGGAATTACATTCTTAATAATTAATTTAGAGACAATAGATTTAATCTTATTTTCTATAAAAATAAGTAATATAAAGAAAAATTTGCTCTATATAGAATTAACTAGTTTAGAGAGTTTCAAGTTTAAATATTTATTATTACATTTAATAATTATCATTATCAAATAATACAAATTTAAAATGTAT
>NW_012026784.1:2480502-2481700 GCF_000956235.1 Wasmannia auropunctata
ATAGGAATTATTGATTTAATCTTAATTTAGGTTTAATTTGATGCTACTTATAAGATTGCAATAAGCGATTAAATACGTCAAGAATATTTTTTTTCTCTGTACTAGAGATTCTTTCCGAGGAACATTGGGGTTACGAAAAAGAAAATGGTAAGTCTGACAGATAAATATATTTTCCCAAATTTAGTGATATATGTTTCGAAATAAAAATACTCCTGTTTTTTTCGCAGGCCCGAAGCATTGGGGCAAGAATTTTCCTACGTGTCTGATGGGAAAACACCAGTCACCCATTAACATAAAAGAGCGCAATGCCAAGAACGTCAGGCTACCGCGACTGAGATTGAGCGGCACTGACATTCCGTACCAGGCATACGTGACAAACAACGGTCACTCAGGTGAGAATTTCAAGGTTCGATTCTGCATTCGGTATGTCGAAGAAAGAAATCCATCGTATTGATTGCTCACTTAGCTCGAGGTTTTCTCGGATTAAGCGATACCACTGGGAACCCCCCGCGATCGCGTTCACGAAAATTAAAGTTAAGAGAAAAAATTATGTTATTGCAACATAATCGGGACGAGAAAACGAGAGAACAAGGAAAAGGAACTCATGTACCTTGTAATTATATAAATTATTCCTGGGGTGTAATAAACATACTGGTAAATCATGAACGTTGAATAGAGATGACTGAAACGCTCAGGCAAAAAGCTGACGAACGATTCGTACATGTCATTATTAGCGGTTAAATCCCGCCGTGATGGTCTTAATCATATTTATACATAATCGAGCTCATACGGAAGTTACTTTTAAAACGTGATGTCGTTATATAAAAAAGATATTTATATAATAATTACAGTTGCGTGTACAACACACTGATATTTTTAATAATTGCTTTGTCACGTACTTCTTTTTTCTTCCATGCAGTTATGCTAAAAACCAACGATTCCAATGCGGTCATGTTATCCGGAGGACCCTTGAGAAACAGTGTCTACGAATTAGAACAGTTCCATTTTCATTGGGGTAAGAAGATTAAGAAAGATTACGGTGGATCCGAACATTTAATCAACAACCACAGGTTTTCGATGGAAATGCATGCCGTCTTTCGCAAGAAAGATTACAAGTCGATGGAGAAAGCTCTTAATCATAGTGACGGTCTGGCTGTTTTAGCATGTGTTTTCAAGGTATTAGAAATCATCTTGATTT
>NW_012026784.1:2481720-2483567 GCF_000956235.1 Wasmannia auropunctata
TCCGAACTTAGGTTTTTCGTCGCAGGTAAATTGTGTACTGTGAGATACCTTATCTGTTTTTGGTAATAAGGATCTCTCACGTTCGGTTCTATACTATTTGCTAAAAGCGAATTCTTCCCAAGGAAACCGACAACGGGCAATTTCGTTGGGTCGAGGTATTTTGTTGATTGATAGCCGTTACTATATTTAAGAATTTACTTTATCGCGTGTTTACGAAACGAAGAAATCGTGGAGTCCACCGGACGTAGCATAGTAATAATAATCTTAATTATATGTATAGTCCTACCAAATATGAAAAAATTTTACTACAGATTATAATAATTTTAAATATTAATATAGTAAGATATCAAGATATATGCAAGACAAATAAAATAAATATTTTTATGTAGTAAATGCAACTGCAATTATAGTAAGTGTAACTATTTTCTTAACATTTGCTTACTATTTATATTTTAATAATAACTACAAAATAAGTAAACGAAAAAATAATAATATTAATCATAATATATAATCATAATTCATTGTTAAAGTAACTATAATTTGCACAATTAAATTGATTATAATATTATTAATTGGCCCCGAAATTCACTATAAATTATAGTTAAATTATGGTTAATCCAACTATACTTTTCTCTCGGTGTTGATGAATCGTAATCTATACGAGCGTTCATCTTTTTCAAAACTAAATACATTTCAGTCTATTGTTAGAATGGTCATTGCGTTAGCCTCTTTTTTGCAATTAATTAAATTCGATTCCCTTATTTTTTTTACACATGTTATTATTCTTATTTTTATATATTTGAGCAAGCAGGTGATACTTCTAGGATACAAAATTTTTTATCCCAATTCTTTGTCCGGTAGCGATTATTATCAACTCCATAAAATTTTCGCTATAAAAGCTATGTTCACCTATGTTTCCGTTTTTCGAAATTTCACATTATCGTTATCTCGAACCGACATATCCCTTGCACATGTGTCTCACGTAATCATACGCAACAATAAGGATTTTGCGTAATGGAAGCTAGGGCGCTGAGGATGTTCATCATTCTCAAGATAATCGCTTTAAATCAGCCAAGGATTTCCAGACGGTGTCACATCGCGTCGGCGGTCCTCGCATGACTATTTGTACCAAAAAAAACGAAAGTAATATTCTTGAGTAAAAGCTTGTAGCATGTGTCGAACAGATGTCGAGAAGAACCTTAAAGCGACCAGGTGACGACTCACCCACCGAATAAGTGCCGGCAGGAAAGAATCGCGAGTACACTCGTTAACAAATAACCATAAAGCGTCCTGGCGCATAATATAACCACGCGGAAACGGTTGTTTTTCGGGAGACAGCTAGAGGTCGGGATCCTCAAGAAAATTTTCCCAAGGCCGTGCATTCCGTCAAATATTGCAATTTTCAATATGGCGAACATGTCTCTCAGATTTAACAGTTTAGAGTAGTAGGAATGCATTAAACTTAAAATCGTTACAAAGTATCTTAAAGTATCTCTTAAAATGCCAAAATTGTTTACTCTTTGATTTAGCACAGTGCCGCATTAAGTTCAGCGACTTAAAACTTCAAACATAAAAATTTTATTTCTGTCCGGATACTTTTCGGGGGTAGTGTATGTATAAACAAAATACAGAGTCGCAATAATAAATAAACATGTAAGACATCTAGAATTGATTAGGACGGAAAAACATTCTCTTTTGATTGTTGACATAAAATTATTATTTAAATTTTTCGAGGATACGCGAAGGATTGCAAATAATTTGAAGATTGAAATAAATTAAAGTTTACGCTCCGCAATAACTGCGTGGAACTATTATTTGCCTGAACTGAATTAAATTTTATATTTTTT
>NW_012026784.1:2483587-2485400 GCF_000956235.1 Wasmannia auropunctata
ATTTAGAGACAATAGATTTAATCTTATTTTCTATAAAAATAAGTAATATAAAGAAAAATTTGCTCTATATAGAATTAACTAGTTTAGAGAGTTTCAAGTTTAAATATTTATTATTACATTTAATAATTATCATTATCAAATAATACAAATTTAAAATGTATATAATTAAACTTACTTCAGTATTACAAAAAAATAACGATAAAGTAACGGATCATTACTTTACGAATCGTTATACCGGTACTATTCAAGCAACGGTAACGGTAACGCGCTACTTTTTAAAATTGGTAACGGTAACGGTAATGAGTTACTTTTATAAGGTAACGTTCCTAATCCTGTTAAAAAATTACGACAGTTGTTTAATAAACAGATTGTTGGAAATATAATAATTTTTATCAGCTTTTGCTCCAATTCCACTAAAAATCAGGGCTGTAATTTTAAACAATTTTCGAAGTTAATTATTTTTTTTTCATATAATAAAAATTATAAATTTGCTTTACTTTTTAATTGATTTTGTTATTTTAAAATTTATTCCTCCCTTTTTTTATATAGACTAGTACCTAACTGGTGCGCGCTTCGCGCGCGCTGCGTATTCGACCCCATATATCTTCCAATAACACTTATACCAATTTACATTTTAATTAAACAAATTTTAACAAGTTTTGAAAAAAAATAAATTTTCCAAAAAAATAACGTTTTAACCAGCCATTTTTAAATAAAATCACGATTTTTTAAAAAATAGCCACATAATTCATCTTTAAGATGAGCCCATAAAGAAGTCGATATCTTAATTTTTCTGGAAGATATGAAATTTTAAACATTGGGGAAAAGAGGCTTCAATGCAGGTAACATGGCAATTTTAAGATAGAAACCCCATTTATCTTCCAATAACATTTATACCAATTTACATTTTAATTAAACAAATATTAACACGTTTTGAAAAAAAATAAATTTTCAAAAAAATGACGTTTTGATCGGACATATTGATTCGGCCATTTCTAAATAAAATCACGATTTTTTTTTTTAATAGCCACATAATTCATCTTTAAGCTTATGAGCCCAGAAAGAAGTCGATATCTTTATTTTTCTGAAAGATATGAATTTTTAAACATTGGGGAAAAGAGGCTTCAATGCAAATAACATGGCAATTTTAAGATAGAAATATATCAGTAATGTGGAAATAATAATGGAATTTTTATTATTTGAAGATTGGCTATGTATTGCCGGCATATTGGGTTTGCCATTGTAAATTTTATAATTAGGACTGCGGATTCATATCAGCGACTCCCAAAACTTTAATTTATGGAAATAGAAATTTTTTTCTAGCTCTCTATGCTTCAATAATTAATGTTTGTTCCAAAAACTTTTTGACGAGTCTATTATAAGGACGCTGCCGTGGTCGCCATTTTAAAGTTATCCAAAATCACCATGTGACATTCGATTTTACATAAAATAAATTAAATTTTGAGTACTCGTACGTTTAAAAAGTATCCAATCATTTGTAGGTAGAATCATTTGCGTTTTCTTATAGAATGACCCATATATATTTCTTTTGTTATGGGAAATATTATTCTGTTTTATGTTCTAGTTTGTATCTTATGTGCGTTTCTTAGTTTGAAATAGAACTGAGAATACATAAAAATAAAACGTATTGTTTGAAAGATTTAAAGAAAACTGAAGGTTTTATACAAATCATCCTGTACACACACACAGACACATGCACACAGGATTATATGTATGTACATACATATGATAAACCGATATATATATATATATATATATATATACACTGGTCCAAAAAATTAAAGGATCACCT
>NW_012026784.1:2485420-2486597 GCF_000956235.1 Wasmannia auropunctata
GAATTATTGATTTAATCTTAATTTAGTTTTAATTTGATGCTACTTAAGATTGCGATAAGCGATTAAATACGTCAAGAATATTTTTTTTCTCTGTACTAGAGATTCTTTCCGAGGAACATTGGGGTTACGAAAAAGAAAATGGTGAGTCTGACAGATAAATATATTATCCCAAATTTAGTGATATGTGTTTCGAAATGAAAACATTTCTGTTTTTTTCGCAGGTCCGAAGCATTGGGGCAAGAATTTTCCTGCGTGTCTTGGAAAACACCAGTCACCCATTAATATAGAAATGCACACTGTCAGGAACGTCAGGCTGCCGCCACTGAGATTGATCGGCATTGACAAACCGTACCAGTCATACGTGACGAACAACGGTCACTCAGGTGAGAATTTCAAGGTTCGATTCTGCATTCGGCATGTCGAAGAAAGAAATCCGTCGATTGGTTGCTCGCTTAGCTTGAGATTTTCTCGGATTAAGCGATACCACTGGGAATCCGCGATCGCTTTCACGAGAATCAAAGAGAAAAAATTATGTTGTCGTTGCAACATAATCGAGACGAGAAAACAAGAGAACAAGGAAAAAGAACCCATATACCTTGTAATTATATAAATTATTCCTGGGGTGTAATAAACATACTAGTAAATCACGCATGAACGTTGAATAGAGATGATTGAAACGGTCAGGCAAAAAACTGACGAACGATTCGTACATGTCATTATTGGCGGTTAAATCCCGCCGTGATGGTCTTAATCATGTTTATACATAATCAAGCTCATACGGAAATTACTTTTAAAACGTGATGTCGTTATATAAAAAAGATATTTATAATAATTATAGTTACGTGTACAACACACTGATATTTTTAATAACTGCTTTGTCACGTACTTCTTTTTTTCTTCCATGCAGTTATGCTGAAAATCAACAATTCCAAAGCGGTCATGTTATCCGGAGGACCCTTGGGAAACAGTGTCTACGAATTTGAACAGTTGCATTTTCATTGGGGTGAGGACGATTACAACGGATCCGAACATTTAATCAACAATCACAGATTTTCGATGGAAATGCATGCCGTCTTTCGCAAGAAAGATTACGAGTCAATGGAGAAAGCTCTTAATCATAGTGACGGTCTGGCTGTTTTAGCATGTTTTTTCAAGGTATTAGAAATCATCTTGATTT
>NW_012026784.1:2486617-2488485 GCF_000956235.1 Wasmannia auropunctata
TAGCCGTGAAATGAATATGAAAAAAGATATCGCGATTTTTCGTTTCACGAATCAAAAAATTTTTGAAAAAAATTTTTTTAACAGTTTCGGCAGTTCTGTCGACAGTTCTGGGTAGCACTCTAAGAGTTCTAACAAAAGTTCTTATCACTCGTAGCCGTGAAATTAATATCAAAAAAGATATCGCGATTTTTCGTTCCACGGATCGAAAAATTTCTAAGTCCCGAGGGCGAAAAAATTTTTAACAGTTCCGGCAGTTCTGTGGACAGTTCTGGGTAGCACCCCAAGAGTTCTAACAAAAGTTCTAAATCCTGTGATCCATCGATTCCATCGCGTACGACGAAGCAGGGGGACCGACGCAATTCGGACGACTCACAGGAAAAGACGCATCGTCCTTCGACTGGCTCTCCGCCCTCCGTCTCCGTTAAGTATTCGGCGATCCATTATATCGAATGTCTCCACGAGATCGGTAAAATGTAAAGTTCCGCGGCGATAACTGATTGTACCACTTGCCGACCGCTCTTCTCAGAGATCTCATGACGCGCTCAACTCATTAGCTCTTTTCCGCAGAGAAAGCGTAATCGGATAATTGTCAGATATCTCTATATATATGAGTAACCGAACTAAAGTTGTAAACGATAAGTTGCGCATCTTCCTTGCATAATCCCTTTCCGTAGAAACCGTTACAAGCTGGCACCCCAAAATTTTTTTAAAAAATTTTTAACAGTTCCGGCAGTTCTGTCGAGAGTTCTGGATAGCACCCCAAGAGTTCTAACAAAAGTTCTTAATACACAAAGCTCTAGTATTAACGGTTGAGGAGTTATCTCAAATTTTCGTTTTGTTTTTGTGAAGTTGGCACCCCAAAACTTTTTTATTAGATTTTTTTGCTTAATTCGCCGGAACTATTTTTAATTTTTTGCAGGAACTCCGGAACTCTTTGGGGTGCATTCAGAACTGTATCGAAAAATTTATTTTTTTAAAAATGGGGTGCTAACTTCACAGAGGTAAAGGACAGCGGTTTTAAAAACAGGAAATTCTATGAAGTCACCGCGCCAATAAGAATCAACTCCGGTTGGTGGAGCGAACAACGATCGCGAGTGAAGAAAGGGCGATTTACACATTCGATCGATAACCACGGAAGCGATCAGTCGACAAAGTTTCCTGTAAAGAAATATCTCTGTCGAGCCAAGTTCGAGTTGTGCACAGTGCGTGGTCGAGCCATCCGCGACTCAGGGCTACAGCCCCACGGCGTTGTCGCGGATCCGTGACAAGAGACTCAGGGCTACAGTCCCCAGGCGTTGTCTCAAATCTCGCGGTCCAGCTCAGGGCATTGTCCCCCAGACGTTGCTGCGATCGATACGGTCTACAGACCGGCTCAAACGATCTCTTCGACGCGTTGCTGCAATCCGCGATCGACACGGTCAACAGATCGAATTAAAATAATATATCGACGCGCCGTTTTGTGCAGTACGAGCGCGACGCGACAACAATAGCGACAACAATTGCAAGGAAGCTTTAAGCTAAAATAAACATTTAAATAAACGCTTACGCGAAAATACAGTGTGTGAATTTAAATATTCCCCGCTGAAGTACAAAACAGATTTCGATAACAAGTAGCAAATTACGTGACAGAAAAATCAAAGATGGGAAGAAATCTTCAGCAGCATACTTGGCGCGCCCGTTTTTTATATATATTATAATATTATAAATACATATATGTTATATATAATATATTTTTTTTTATTGCTAGAGCAGCACGTGTCATATGCTTGACTCGTTGATATAAGTATCATTCGTATCATAAAATAGTTGATAAAAGTAATTGAAATTAATTTAAATATACTAAGTTCGCAATATATCGGAAGAGCACA
>NW_012026784.1:2488505-2492770 GCF_000956235.1 Wasmannia auropunctata
AAAAATAGGCAAACTTCAAGAGAGTGTAACTTCGTCAAAAATGATCGTATCGAGATGATCAAAAAAGCATTTTACAGCTTGAAATCTCTAGTTTCCAAATCGATACTTAAGAAAACGATCCTACTGATCTTTCATGGAATTACACGGATAGAAAAGGAGACCCGATAAATCTCAAAATTTTTTACGAACTTCGACAAGTTCCATGGCGCGAATAAAAAATTGCAAATACAGTTTACAGTTTTCGAAAGAGTGAATCGTTACCTTCAATTTGCTTTTTTTTAGCGTTGTACGATTTTTTTCACCGAGTTATTAAAGGAAAAAAAGATTCCTTTTTGCTTCAATGTTGAATAACTCGGTGAAAAAAAATCGTACGACGCTCAACAAAAAAGCAAATTGAAGAGAAAGATTCATTCTTTCGAAAGTAGTAAACTGCATTGTGCGATTTTTATTCCACGCCATGGAACTTGTCAAAGTTCGTAAAAAATTTTGAAATTCATCGGGTCTCCCTTTCTATCCGTGTCATTCCATGAAAGATCAGTAGGATCGTTTTCTCAAGTACCGATTTGGAAAGTAGAGATTTCAAGCTGTAAAATGCTTTTTTGAACATCTCGATACGATCATTTTTGACGAAGTTCCATTCTCTTGAATTTTGCCTATTTATGGAGGGTAGAGTAAGTGATGCTTTAATTTTGTTGAGAAGTGTATATGGAATTAATTATTTTATGTGTACAGAAGCGTTTGAAACATATTTCAAAGTCAACTTTATTTTTTTAAACACAATGTTATGTTTTTTATTTCATTGTGTGTTTGCCCTTCTTACAAAAACAAGTTAATTGATACATATATTACATAAGGATATTCAAGATTAATCTAGGTCATAAATTCATAGTAAAATAAAATTTAAATTCCTTATTACTTCCACTCTTTATAATAAATGTTTAAAGTTTTCACATTTAACTCGATGATACAGATGAATCCACGTTTTCATCAGACATCTTAATGAGTTTTGCGAAAGTAAGATTTCGTATTTCTTGTACAGTGAAAACAAAATCAAATTCTCGTTCCAGAGTTTGTTTAATTTCCACGGTCATCATGGAACATTAGCTATATCTGTAACAGCTAGTTGAATCGTTACCGAGCCATTTTTCCGCGTAAACCGTAGAGGGAATACATCAAACAACAATCAGGTTTTAACACATTCCAGTTGCGTGTGCACAGTTAGTAAAGAGATCGATTTATTGTTACGTATGACGGAAAATTGGTGCATCGTATAAATTATAAATTATTATATATACCAATTTGCGTGTGAGTTGCATTATTATATCTGTTATTGATAACTATTTTTTTAATTACCTTTGTATTTTGTGCATACAGTGCATTGGTTTTCACAAAAAAATTTTTTAATGGGTTCACTGTTCCCCAGTTCCAAACGAAAACGTTTTCCCCTATTGCCGAACAACCTATTACAGCAAAAATCTTAATCTTGTATGTTCCTATTTGTATTAGTATTCATTATTTTGGTTAAAAGTTGCACTTAAGCAATATGAATAGTAAAAAAAAGGTTCATTAAAATAATTTAAAAACTGCACTTCAGAAAATTCTGGCAAAAGAAATTAACCAAAGAAAGGCATTTTCAAAATATGACATTGCAAAAAGCACTTGATGCCAAAAATGGGCATATGCGGCTTGTGCCGATATCCCCGAATGTTCTGACAATTGCATTTGTGATCGCTGCAAATTATATTGAAACTGTTCTCTGAGTACGTTAGTAAGTCTTACTGTGTCTGGTACTAGGTGCCACTTAATGATTTCTCAAAATCGTGTACTAAAGTTTAACGTTAATTTAAGTTAACTACAATAATAATATTGATTATTTTGTTGCTTTATTTTGATTTCTAATTATGAACTTATAAATAACGCAGGATAAAAAGAATAAAATATTATTATTTTTTATTTATTTAAGAAAAACCTTAAGCATCCAGCACTAGGGGAACTCTCCCTACGATTCGCATCGTTCTGTCAAATTGTCACAAACGTAGCAACTTTAAAACAATTTGCATAGCCACGCGATATTGATTTGTGTAATTTTGTTATAAAAGAAAAATATTTTGTATTTGAGATTATAATTTCATGATAAAAAATTATGGTTAAGAGCACTACTTTTACATTTATTATTACTATAATGTTAGTAATAATAATCTTAATTATATGTATAGTCCTACCAAATATGAAAAAATTTTACTATAGATTATAATAATTTCAAATATTAATATAGTAAAATATCAAGATATATGCGAGACAAATAAAATAAATATTTTTATGTAGTAAATGCAACTGCAATTATAGTAAGTGTAACTATTTTTTTAACATTTGCTTACTATTTATATTGTAATAATAACTACAAAATAAGTAAATAAAAAAATAATAATATTAATTATAATGTATAACCATAAAGCATTGTTAAAGTAACTATAATTTGCACGATTAAATTGATTATAGTTATCCCCAAAATTCACTATAAATTATAGTTAAATTATGGTTAGTCTAACTATATTTTTCTCTCAGTGTTGATGAAACGTAATCTATATGGGCGTTTATCTTTTTGAAAATTAAATACATTCAGTATATTATTAAAACGGTCATTGCGTGAGCCTTTTTTTGCAATTAATTAAATACGATTCCCTTAACTTTTTTGACACATGCAGTTATTATTCTTATTATTATATATTTGAGAGCAAGCAGGTGATACTTCTAGAATACAAAATTTTTTATCCCAATTCCGGTAGCGATTATTATCAACTCCATAAAATTTTCACCAAGCAACAAAATAAAAGCTATGTTCACCTATGTTTCCGTTTTTCGAAATTTCGCATTATAGTTATCTCGAACCGACATGCCCCTTGCATATGTTTCACGTAATCATACGCAACAATAGGAATTTTGTGTAATGGAAGCTAGAGCGCTGAGGATGTTCATCATTCTCAAAATAATCGTTTTAAATCAAGGATTTCCAGACGGTGTCACGTCGCGTCAGCGGTCCCCGCGTAACTGATTGTACTAAAAAAACGAAAGTAATATTCTTGAATAAAGGCTTGTAGCATATGTCAAATAGATGTCGAGAAGAACCTTAAAGCAACGAGGTGACGACTCGCCCACCGAATAAGTGCCGGCAGGAAAGAATCGCGAATACACTCGTTAACAAATAACCATAAAGCGTCCTGGCGCATAACAACCGCGCGGAAACGGTTATTTTTCGGGGGACAGCTAGAGGTCGGGATCCTCGAAAAAAATTTTCCCAAGGCCGTGCATTCCGTTAAATATTGCAATTTTCAGTAGGCAAACATGTCTCTCAGATTTAAAAGTTTAGAGTAGTAGGAATGCATTAAACTTAAAATCGTTACAGAGTATCTTAAAGTATCTCTTAAAATGCTAAAATTGTTTACTCTTTGATTTAGCACAGTGCCGCATTAAGTTCAGCGGCTTAAAGCGGCGTCTACAATGGGCAGTAACAGTAATAGATTAAAGAGTAACACATTGGAATAAGCTGGTTTTTCGGTGTAATAGGGCGTAAAATAAGTCCGTAAGCGAAATAGTTGAAATCCATTTCCTACGGCTACTTTTTTACTTTCAGCCAATGAGAGCTCAGCAGTAATACGAAACGCGCGCAATAGAAATCGATGCTATTTTCACATGTCAAATATGTCAGACGAATTCTTGTACTGAAAACGAAGTCAGCACGGACCATGATCTCGAGGTCGGCACTAATCAAGAGCTTATTGCATTGGTCCGAGTTAATCGGTTTTTATACGACAAAACCAAAAAATTATACGCGAATGCAAAGTGAGTGAAGTCAGAAGCATGGACGCAGGTCGGTGCGAACCTCATTTATATTTTGACATTCGTCGAGGCTATAATCTTTACTATGCGTCATTGTAGACGCTCGGACGTAACGACACTTTAATCCTACAGTTTACTCCTAACGCATACTCCTTAATCCATTACTGCTACTGCTCATTGTAGACGCCGCTTAAAACTCCAAACATAAAAATTTTATTTCTGTCCGGATACTTTTCGGGGGTAGTGTATGTATAAACAAAATATAAAGTCGCAAATGATAAATAAACATATAAGACATCTAGAATTGATTAGGACGGAAAAACATTCTCTTTCGATTGTTGACATAAAATTATTATTTAAATTTTTCGAGGATACGCGAAGGATTGCAAATAATTTGAAGATTAAAATAAATTAAAGTTTACGCTCCG
>NW_012026784.1:2492790-2494671 GCF_000956235.1 Wasmannia auropunctata
TTATCCGGAGGACCCTTGGGAAACAGTGTCTACGAATTTGAACAGTTGCATTTTCATTGGGGTGAGGACGATTACAACGGATCCGAACATTTAATCAACAATCACAGATTTTCGATGGAAATGCATGCCGTCTTTCGCAAGAAAGATTACGAGTCAATGGAGAAAGCTCTTAAGCATAATGACGGTCTGACTGTTTTAGCATGTGTTTTCAAGGTATTAGAAATCATCTTGATTTGAACATTCCAATTGGTGTTCTTATATATACGCAATTAATTAATCTTTTCTTTTTATCATTGTAATTTTTAAGATAATTTTACATATCTTCTTTTCAATAAAATCTCACGCAGGTATGTCAACCGAATCCGACGTATCAACCTATTGTAGAAGTATTACCTGGCATAAAATTGGTGGGGACGGAGCAAGCATTGCAAGAACCTTTATTATTGAGAGATTTAATTCCTAATGATATCCAGAACTTCTTTACTTATTTGGGTTCGTTAACCACTCCAGGTTGTGCCGAGGCGGTTAGGTTTATTATCTTTGCTGAACCTATACCAATAGGAGTAGTGCAGGTTTCTCAATATAATTTGCAAATACTAATTTCTCTCTAATGTTGTAATAGGTTATTTATAAATTGATAATTTTTTGGCACAGATTTTTATTTACTTAAGATTTAAGATTTAATCTGTACCAGAAAATTATCAAATAGAAAATTATAAAATTATCAAGTTTTATATTATGTACATACTACGTATATGTGTGTATCTGCCAATTTGATACATAGAAAGTATAACACATAGATCTTTTGTTTTTTAATTTTAGGTGCAAGAATTTCAAAACATAAAAAATTCCAAAGGTAGAAATGTGACTGATAATTTGCGACCAGTGCAGCCTTTAAATGATCGAGTAATTTACCGAAACATTCCGACAAAGCAACCTTAATATATGTATGAAATGATTATAAAATATTTACAAGATTTATTTAAAATTATATTTATGTTTATTTACAAAATATTTATTAAAACATTTTATAAATATTTTCGTGGTCTTAGATTGGACGGATCATAAAGGTTTATCATAAATATTATAAAAATGTTTATCGTAAATATTGTTGTAAATATTATGAAAATATTTAACAAATTATAATAATAAAGATTTTTAAATAAATTTGGCTTTCTTTAATAAATATGTATGAAATGTTTTTTTAAGTCAAAAATAAGATTAAAAATACACAATAAATTTTTCAGAATATACTTTTGTTTTATTAAGATCATCTCTTTTAATTACATACTGTAATGTAATACAGTTAGTAAAATATTTATATTCATAATATTCATGAAGAAAATAAATTATTCTCATTCAAAATATTCCTATAAAAAACAAAATAAAATACATATATTAAAATAAAAATAAAAGCGTAATAAGATTGCTATGAATTACATGTACGTATGTGTGTTCTGTGTGTACATATGCACGCGCGCGCGCGCGCGCGCGCGCGTGTGTGTGTGTGTGTGTGTGTGTGTGTGTGTGTGTGTGTGCGTGCGTGCGTGCGTGCGTGCGTGCGTGTGCGTGCATGCGTGCGTGCGTGCGTGCGTGTGCGTGCGTGCGTGCGTGCGTGCGTATGTGTGCGCGCGCGCGCGTGCGTGTGTGAAGAACATGCGCGAAGCCTTATCTTCCTCACGTCCTCGCCGTGGGCCTCTCTAGTGCCAAAAAACACTAATGTTCAAATGAGCATAACTATGCAAAAAAAAAATCGTAGAGACCTCAACGACCTCGCGTTCTTCACCTCTGTGAAGTTAGCACCTCATTTTAAAAAAAATAAATTTTTCGATACAGTTCTGAGTGCACCCCAAAGAGTTCCAGAGTTCCTGCATAAAATTA
>NW_012026784.1:2494691-2500881 GCF_000956235.1 Wasmannia auropunctata
TAAATTCACATGCATTTCTTTTCCAAACATAGAGAATATTGTTGTAACATCCACAGCAATTTTTTCCGTGTATGTATACGTCTGCTTTTTCGTACATTTTTTTCCGCGACGCGAGTTCGTTTGTTCTTTCAACGTTGCATAGAGCTCTAAAAGGTCATGCACGACAATGCAAAAGACGGGTTCGGAAAACAACAACCACATCCGCACGTTGCATAAACATATGCATGTGTCTTGGAAGCCGGCGCGACGCGGCGGCGCCGCGATATCGATCAAGGGATTTCCGGCTCTTATAATTTTGGGTCCGTATGCAAACAAGGGGGACCGTTGCGACTGTGTCCGAAAGGGGACCAATCGGAAACGGATTGACAATTAGTGGGAATCCACGGTCGTCAGAAAAACTCTCATTTCGATCTGGATTGTCAGACTGTGCACGTCGAGCGCTCTTAAATCGATATTCATACGTTAGTCGTTGTCCTCCAAGACGCAAAGTGCGCGTATCAAGCCGCGACCCAAAGCATCGCGCTTTGAGGCGTTGTCGCGGTTACACACCGACCTGTATCGAGGCGTAACCTCTGTTTAAACAAAGTGTTCACGACTCAGGGCACCACAACCCCCAGGCGTTGTCGTGAATCAGATAAGTGTTCGCGATTCAGGGCACCACAGCCTTCAAGCGCGTCGCGAAAGAAAACGAATTACATACACGTTATACGAATTATATATGCGATTAGACATTACTTCACGCAGTGTACGTGACGCGAATTTAAACATTATCAATAACCTTTACACACGAAACTACAGTGAGGATTTCAGTTATTGTTTCCTTCCTGATCTACAAGACAAACGTTATAAGACAAAATATGGCTGAATTCGATTATATCTGCATCATAAGAGCAGATAATTTATCATATTTTTCAAATTACAAAATCTGGCTCTTTGACATCCTGTATACTTTCATAAAAAAAATCTTGCAAAATAAAATGTTTTTTCTAAGAAACAAAAAAAGATATGATAGAGTATAAATAACATATATATCTATACTACTAAATGCGAATGATCAGTTTGTCCATCACTCGTGTAGACTCTTAACATATAATCTCATAAAGAAATAAAATAAAAAAGTACATAATTTCTGTTTGTATAAAGTTAGATAAAGACTTTTATAATTTATAGTGATTGTCATATGCATATATAAATGTGAAACATTATAATATTAAACAATTATAAATAAGCATAACACATAGATCTTATATTATGTCTATCTATAAAAGAGTATTAAGAAATGTAATAAGAATGTAATATTTTCACACTATATTTTACATTTGCGCATAGAGAATATGTTTATTCATAAGTACAATAATAGGCATTACAGTGAAAACGTATACAATCTAAATACACAAAAAATAAACGTACAGGTAGTGTTGAACGTTAAAACGTGAAATTTTGTAATGATAAAAAAATCACATATGATTTGTATGATACATATAAACTATTTATTTTATATATAGGTGTGGTGTGTGCGTGTGCGTGTACGCGCGCACAGAGTATTTCATTTTAATTTTCCCAGGTAAATACTTTGAAAAATATGAAAGATACGATAAAATGAAAGTTTTTTAAAGGAAAGGAAGGTGATTTTAAAGGAAACATAAGATGATGTCAATGACTTGATCTTTGATTAATAATCATTTGAAGATCACATAAAAAATCACTTTCAATTTCTTAAATGGGAAACTCTACTTTTCATTGCATATTCTTGCAGCTTATCTCAAGAGCTTCTCAAAACACTAACAAAATATTTCTTCATTGTGTCCTCTTCGAAATCACAAAACTTTTGTCACGAAACATTTTTTCGTATCTTCCATATTTTTTGAAATATTTGTTTGGGGAAATTAAAACACCGCGCACATGCACGCACACACACGCACGCACAACACGCACACACACACACACACACACACACACACACACACACACACACACACACACACACACACACACACACACACACGCACGCTCGCACGCACGCACACACGCCCGCACACGCACACACGCACGCACACACACACACACACACACACACAACTTAAAACGAACTACATCAAGATAATAATAAATCACATAATTAATTCATACCTTTTTAATAATTATATTCTCTCTTAATTAATTTCTCGTCTAAATGTTTAAGAAGTGAAAATCGCTTTAATCATCTACAGAGTGAACGTAAAAATCGCTAGTTTTGCGGTCACTCTTTTAGATAATAGTTACATAAACTTCAAGATCAACCATATTTGTGTTATAAATTATACCGGGAACAGTATTAAATAGAATCTAAAAAACTTGATTTTATAGAAAGCTGAAAGAAGACCGATTAACAGTATCTCTTGATCTCTCGAGTAACTGTTATCAATCGTAGATGTCGTGGGATTACACATGAAAAATTACAGAGATATCCGAAGAACAAAATCTCCATTCAAAATTTTCAAGAAATTGCCAGACTTTATACAGACATGAACTGGCAATTGCTATGTACATAATTGCATATAGTATATATATATATATATATATATAATTGCTATATCACTCCTGCGACATTACGTGGATTTTAATTTACTTAAGTTTTCACCAAGATGATTGTTCAGGTGAATTCGGTATTTTTGCATATCGCCGAATTTCTTTCCGCACTGGGAACACTCATTGTCCCCGTGCACCTTCTCGCGATGGTTCGAATGGCTGGCGTGGCTACTGAACGACTTGTTGCAATCGGCGCACTGATACAAGGACCGATTGTTCGTGTGTTTACGGCAATGGGCGTCCCTGGCTTCCCTACACCTGAAACTCACGTTGCAGTGTTCGCAAGTGAACAGCCTCTTGTCCGCGTGCAGCAAAACGTGATCCTGCAGAGTTTTGCCGTCTGCAAATGTGACGTCGCACTGCGCACACTTGTACCGCTTCTCGTCGCTGTGCTTGCTCCTAATGTGCTTGATCAGCATCGATTTGACCTTGTACACGACCTCGCATACGTCACACTGAAATACACGAGGCAAAATCTTGCCCTCGTGCACCTTCTCCTTGTGCGCCTTGAGCGACATTTGATGCTTGAACTTCTCCTGGCACTCGTCGCACTCGTACCACGGTTTCTGCTTCATTATCAGGGGGTCCTGACGGTCGAGCTGGTGAGTGCCGATCATGTGATGCCTCAGCATGCGGAAGGTCGGTAGGTCGCAGCTGCACACGGGACACGTGAATATCCGCGAGAGCGACACGCTCTTGTCGTTCGTCCAGTGCTTCTCCAGATGTTCGTTCAGATTCTGCTTCTTGAGAAACGACTTGCCGCATATCTCGCACGTGTGGCGCAAGGCCAGGTGGGACTTCTTGTGGAATTTCAACGAGTGCGTGGTCATACACCGGTGGCCGCATATCTCGCACTGATAAGGCTTCTCACCCGTGTGCTTGCGATAGTGCTCCTTCAATCGTGCCTTCAGCTGAAACGACTTGCCGCACACCTCGCAAACGTGCGGCCTCGCCCCCTTGTGCACGAAGAGATAGTGCTCGTACAAGGAGTTCTCCCCGCTGAACTCACGGCCGCACGTACTGCAGACGAACTCGTCCATGTTCTCGTTGTGCCGCATCTCGTGGAACTCGAGTCTCTCCCGGCGCATGAAGTGCTTGCGGCACTTCGAGCAGTGATACTGCCGCTGCGTGACCGGTTTTGTCACCTCCCCGTCGACCAGACACGCACCAGGGTCCACGCAGAAAGCGCAAATTGCTACATCATTGCTAACATTGAGATCCATGTCCTTTATCAATTTTCTGCAGATAGCGCACTTTCGCTTCGAAACAGTCCTCTGATTGCTGTCCGCTGTCCGATTTCTGCTGTCGGTTTTAATATTTTGCATCGTTTTGTAGCTGGAGTGATTGCGCTTCTTCTGATGCTCGCCTAAATTTAGTTTCGTTGTGAACGTCGTGTTGCAGTCCAGGCAAATGTACCGCATCGGGCTCTTGTGCATGTTGAGATAGTGATTCCACAACAAGTTTTCATTCTTACACTCCTTGTCGCATATCGTGCAAACGCATCTGTCCACTTTGTTCAACTTGTGTCGCTCCATGTGAAACTCATACTTCATCTGTGAAATGTAACAGGTCCCACACAAATTGCATATTTGTCTTACATTACTTCTCGGTACATTCGTGTCATTTGTATAACCTTCGTTTTCAATTTTCGTCACGTCCATTGTACCGTCATCTTTCATTTCTTCGTCGTCTCCGAGGCATTCCATGTTATCGTTTTCTGACTGCAATATTATTAAATCAACTGCGTTCGATCTAACATAATCATCACTCGATTCATTTTGTTCCGCTGCCTCTAACTTTATTCCAAATGCTCGTGACATAGTAAGATTCTTGTCAAGACACTTCTTTTCCGTCATGTACCCTGTATTATGTTCCTCCTCAATTTTCATCTCTTCACATTCCACATCATTGTTTACCGATTGAAATGTCATTAAGTCGGTTATACTTGATCTGTTGTGATCGCTGCTCAATTCATTTTGTTTCATTACACCCACTTTTGCTTCTAGTTTTGGCGACTTGGTGGGATTGACAGGCCTTCCAATAGAAATACTTTCTTGAAACTTCCTCTTTGTACTTTTATTCGATTCACGTGACACGCGAGTTTTTTGCAACGTAACGCGAGGATTTGCTTCCTTTTGCGACCTTCCTATCCCATTGATATCTCGTTCATTATCATCTGTCACATCGACAATATCATAATTCGATAACACTTCATGTAATTCATCCTCCGTATCGGATTTTTCTGTAGAGACATCGATAAACTCCATTGTGTCTTCAAATATTTGACTACTTTCTTCCACTGTTCTCTCCATTTGATCCACAACAATCAATGAAATTTGAAATGTTCCATCTTGAGAATTGCTCTTTATCAAGATCATTAAATCCTTATTGCAATTCGGACAGGCATATATCATGTCATTGTGCAATTTCGAAATCACCACACTTTCCAATTTCTCCTTTCTATCGACTTCGTAGAAAGAGATAATTTTAGTCTCGCTTTCCTTCGAGTGCGCCAATACATTTTGAGTAAAATCATAATAACTGATAACCTTGTTATAACAGTCTAAGCATATATATTTGGAATCGTCGTCTTGTGAGACCTATAAAAAAAATTGGATGTAGATAGAACAAAAAGAGATGTAGTGTACACTTATTTACAGTAATTTAACTAATTTGCGTACCTTGATTCGTAAAGTCTCATTTATCATCTGCGCCAAATTATTTAATTCATCGAAGATATACGCTAAATGCTCAGATTTAATGCCACACAGACGACATATATCGTATTCCATTTTTGATATTTCTGCAAATTGAATTTGAAAACTTCTTTTCAAAAACAATTTTATAATTTTGAAAAATGCAATATTCCCACAGATATTGTATCAGTGGACTGTCCTTAAGAAATATAACCTAATAAGGAAGAGAACAATTATTGAAGAATTTTACATAAAATAAATTGTGTTAATTACAACTATAAAGAAAATCAACTAATTATCTCTGATCGTTTATACATATACATATATAAACAATTCTTGATAAAATAATTTAGTACCAATTAGTATAAGTTAAATCAAATATCCTACTCCGTCTATTGATTACGTTTTAATACATACCTTTTCTCTTTTAAAAATATCATAGATTCCATAAAATATTCTTAGAGACAAAATTGCAGATATTTGGTTGTTAAAATTTTAACGCGCTTTGAAAATTGCTATTTATATGTATAAACTATCCTCTTTTTAAATGCTGAAGCTCTCAAGTTCAACACCTTGTATAGGTTAAAGTAGATGGGCGCAAAAAATATATCTACAGTTCTTTAAGCCGGGAACACAGACTTTTGCCGCTATTAGAGAGTGCCGCCATAGTATAATCACAGTATAACCATGGACCTAAGAATACATGGATGGCATTGAAATATAATACTGGAACGCGCACTGGCGCTAATTTCGCCATAGTGGCTGCGTTCCGCAAAGCCACCGACGAAGAGTATAGGCCGAGACACAGACTTTTGCATAACGCTGCATAACGCATAAAGGTTCATCTACAATGAGAGTAGTAAGTCGTAAGCCGTAAGAAATTAACCAATCGCAGTCGAATAAAAGAAGAATACTTGACTATGATT
>NW_012026784.1:2500901-2501408 GCF_000956235.1 Wasmannia auropunctata
TAAGTTAAAGAATCGAGATCGCTACGGCTAAAAAGTGATAACGAACGGTACTCGGTATTCGGGCGCGGGAGTCACGCAAACGTAGTCCCGCAGCCCGCGCCACGCGTCCGCCTCCGAAAATCGGAAGGACACAGGACTCGAAGCTATCGCCCGCGGTCGGGTCCGCAGATCCCTTGTGACGGACGGTCCAAAAAGGGGCGTCCCGTCACAATGTATATCATGTCTTAAAAAAGCGCATATTGTATCAATACTTGAGTTATTGAAAATGTTCACGTTAAATGTTGCCTCTTTTTGCGATGCTTATTGATGATTTTCTCACTACGCATACTTCCAGAACGACTGTCATCGTATGTATATTTAGACAGTTCTAAGTATCAAAGAGTAAAAATGTAATACAATATAGTGTAATTACACTTAAATTGTTGTTATAGTACAAAGTAAATAGTATAATATACTGTAATTACACTTTAATTGTTGTTAAAAAGTAAATTGTAGTAAAAAGGTAAA
>NW_012026784.1:2501428-2502001 GCF_000956235.1 Wasmannia auropunctata
GTTATGCAAAAGTCTGTGTCTCGGCCTTATCTCTTGTGAGGCACTTTTCTCAATTCGGTCCTGGATTTAACATGGTGGATGCTCACGTGATCCGGAAAAGGAGATCAAAGGTGCCGACACAAAGTGGACCTACTGGTTATACTGTGCTTTCTGTGAGCGAGTATACAGTAAGAAGCAATAATGCTTGTTCTATATACTTTGGTATAGATAAATGCAGACAAGCGCGGTCGTCATTGGTGGCCAACTCTCATAGATGGCACACAAGTCTGCACCTATCTTACACCGAAGTACAAGCTTATTTTTGCTCCTAAGTGTACACTGAACAGCAATAATTCGAAGGGTCATAGAAGAGTGGTGAACTTACCGACGTTGAGTCGATAAAAACGAATCCTCGCATACGGAAATTCGGAAAAGACATTAGCAATAATTTTATTTCAGAAAATGAATAATACATAACCGATTTTCTCTTAGTTATACTTTTCTTTCTTTTTAGTTGAATTTGGATTAAGTATTTTTATTGTTAATTGTGTTTAAAAGTATGGATATTAAACATAATGAGAAAAATAGATCGGA
>NW_012026784.1:2502021-2503116 GCF_000956235.1 Wasmannia auropunctata
GCGCGCGCGCGCGTGCGTGTGTGAGTGAAGACATGCGCGAAGCCTTATCTTCCTTATGTCCTCGTCGTGGGCCTCTCTAGTGCCAAAAAACACTAATGTTCAAATGAGCATATTAGTTATCTATAAAGTGCCTATATATTATGTATATTAAATATATATTAGAAACCTATAAAAAAATATGTCGCAACCGATGTGTCCATGACTGTACATATACATAAGAAACTAAAAAAATATTTTTTTATTTTTCTTATGTCCAAAATGGCGGCGCACTGGTCTGCACTTGTGAAATCCAAAAAATCCCGAACTTAGATATCATTTTAAAGCCTCAGGGGTGGTGATACCCCTTAAGCACATTGCTATCATAAAATCAACCATTTGAGCTCGCGTCTACATTTATTGAAAGATTTTGCGTTTTAAGACAGTCTTTGTTTTGAAACAATACGTGACTGTTATTTAAATTTTTCGCAGTCAGTCACTTCCTATCGCATATCATTGACACAACATGACGTATCAATCACCTGGAAATGAATTAAATTATTTAATTGTTTGTTAGAGCGCCCCGTTACTCAAATCAAATGATACTTTATAAAAAATTTCAATGATTTTACAGCAAAGAATATAAATCATGTAAGAACGTTATCAATTGTTAATCTTTATAAAAATATTATATAATATTTCTATACATATATTTATATATAAATATATATTCTCTCAGTTGTTGCTTTATGCATACACGGAAAAAAAATTGCTGTTGCCACAACCTAATAATTGTGATCATTTTCGCCCATCAATTTAGAAGAGTTGTAGGAACTAAAATACTTTGGAAGTGATTTATATAGTTAACTGAACTCTCAGCTTCAATGTTGTGACGTGCAACTATATCATATATATATCTCTCAATCATACTATTTGTTGTACAGACCATACTAGAGAGATAACAATAATGCTTCGGTTGAGGCAACCATATATATGAAGATATTCTAACCGAATATTATTTATCCTAAGCACTAACGGTTGTGACAACCGTACTGATGAGCATACCTTAACAGATGAATGCCATGTAACATCAATATAACTTAAATTCACATGCATTTC
>NW_012026784.1:2503136-2511807 GCF_000956235.1 Wasmannia auropunctata
AAAATCGGTTATGTATTATTCATTGTCTAAAATAAAATTATTGCTAATGTCTTTTCCGAATTTCCGTATGCGAGGATTCGTTTTTATCGACCCAACGTCGGTAAGTTCACCACTCTTCTATGACCCTTCGAATTATTGCTGTTCAGTGTACATACATGTCGCGTTGAATTATATATATATGTAGCCATTGTAGCTACAGATGGCCACAGATATTTGAGGCGGATAACATATCCACACATAGTTTTCAATTTTGTTCTATATTATCACCGATGAGATACTATATTAAAGACCGACACTCTTACGGGAGTAGCTGTTTAGTAATTGCTAAAATTTAATCAATTAATCAATAATAAAATATTAATTTAACGATTTATTATTAGATCAATATTTTTTAGATATGTATGCACATTGTAATTAATTTGTATTATATCTTGCTAATAATAATTAATTTTATTTAAAACTTTATTGTTATACCATCCTTGTTTGATTATCTAGAGAGATGATAAAACAGTTGGAAAAAAAGTAATTTTGCGGCAATATATATGATATTATAGCATTATAAGTAATCATACTTATTTATAAAGCATTTATATAATAAAAATCATAATTTTAATAATGTATTATTCAAGTAAATCGCAAATTTATGTTAAAAGTCGATAACATCGACACTCTGCAATTACCTCCGGATCCTCCGGGTCCTTTGGCCAACACGAAAATTTGCCAAGGCATGACGATTTTTCAGTATTTCGTCGATGATATTACATAAATTATTTAATTTAATTTTATGCTACGTGTCCACGGAATATATTGCACGTTCTTTTTCTAATTATATATTATTTATAGTATAAGCTATATATAGCTACGTCACATATATTCGATTGGTAACGAGATTTAATTACGATAAGTTAGCTGTATGCAGCATTAGCGCATTAGCACATATAAATATATATATATATATTTGTATACATATATATATGTATATGTATAAAATTAAAATTTTTAAGTGAATAACATCACCGGCCGCGGTTAAATTATAAAATATTATTCAACTTATTCACAGTCGGTAGGTCTGCCCTGCGAGTGATCGATTGGGTAAATTACAATGAATAAGTTTCGTTATCATGTGAGAAACATCGTGTTGCACGTTGCACTCGGAACGGACGTCGTTATGGCCGGCAATTATAAGAGTTTTATGAGACTGTTGGAATCGTGGCCGTTGGACAAAAGCAAAGCTGGCAGGTAAATTACGATATGACGCCAGGCGAAGTATCGTACATGTAATTGTTTCGAATACAACGATCATTGGTCATGGGTCATTGATAACGTATTGGCATTTGCTGTCATCAGTTAGGTTAGAGTAATTTATCATATTGAAGCTTTCAACGATGAGGAACACGTACAGTGTATTTATCGTACCATTAACTTTTGCGCGGCGTGTCAAAACCTCTCTCTCTCTCTCCGTCTGTTTATCTATTTGATCCGATGATTTTTCAGAGACCTGGGACAGCACATTCGTGACCAGTTGAAGACCGCGTTTGCGAAAGGCGAAGCCACCGTCCAGCCGAATCCGGAGCAGTGTAATCGGTATTACTCAAGCTTGAATCGGCTTTCGTCGAATTATTATGGACAAATTTATAAGCGCTCCTTGTCGAGCACCGCGAGCGGGCTGAACAGGGAGCAGTGCAACTTGGCGTTGACTCCGGAAATGTTGGAGTACTTGAAGCAGGAGGACAAGGGAATATTTCGTACAGTTTATTCAACGATAAGGAATACTATATCGTTAAGAAATGCCAGGGATTAAACTCGCGTACTTTGCAATTAGGTTTAACAGGAATAGATTTTGTTTCGTCGACAGAGCACACTCATTGTTAGCGAAAGGTGGCTTCCTACGCTCATTCGATGTGAGGCGATGTAGTTTTAAATGCGATGTTCGCTCCGACAGGAGTCTTCACGTGCCCGTCATGGCACAGGAAGTGCTGACGCACATGGCTCCCTCGCCAGGCAAGACATATATAGACATGACATTTGGTGTCGGTGGACATGCCACCAAATTGTTAGAACGTTCGCCAGATATAAAAATATTCGCGCTAGATAGAGATCCTTTGGCGTACGAGTACGCGAAGAACTTGTCGCAGCGGTATCCAGGGCGGGTAGTTCCTTTGTTGGGTAAATTCTCCGAATTGCCGCAGCTACTTGAAGAACACGGCGTTAGGAAAAATAGTATGGACGGCATTTTGTTCGATTTCGGCTGCTCGTCAATGCAATTTGACGTGGCGAACAGGGGCTTCTCGTTGTCGAAGGACGGACCGTTGGACATGAGAATGGACGGATCTCGATACCCGGGACAGCTCACTGCCGCGGACGTGGTGGAGAGGGCGACGGAGGAGGATTTGGCACGCATTATAAAAATTTACGGACAGGAGAGGCGCGCCAAGAGAATTGCACGTGCCATTGTTGAAGCCAGGTATATGTTTAGAAAGTTGGAGACAACGAGGGAATTGGCGCAGCTGATAGAGTCCGTTCTGGGCGGTGAGATCAGGAGGGATAGCCTCGGTAGATTTGCGCACAGCGCCACGAAAACATTTCAGGCGCTTAGAATTTTCGTTAATAACGAGTTAAATGAAATCAATTACGGCATACTTCTCGCGCAAGTGTACTTGAAACCGTCCGGCCGTTTGATAACTATCTCCTTTCACTCGCTCGAGGATACCATAGTCAAGAGGCATATATCTGGAAACATAACGGACAACGTGGCTAATACCGTGGCGTTGAAATATGCGCAACATGGTAAGATGTTCGATATAGAAGAAGTCAAGAGATTGACAGAAACACCGTGGAAGATGATGCACAAGCATGTCTTGACGCCCACGGCTGAGGAGATTGAGGCAAATCCGAGATCGCGATCCGCGAAATTGCGTGCTATTATGAAGGTGAAATGACATGTACACTTTTATATGTATGACAGTATGTCGAAGCTTGTAATAGTTCGCGCTCTTTTTATCAATGTACAAACTTGTTGAGATAGTACACTTGCAATGTACGTATTATATATTTATTTTAACAGGATGTTTTATCATGCTGTACATAAATAATAAAGATTGTAAGCTTCTCGAGTACAAAAAAATTTATTGGCATTGATTATAGCGATTATATTGAGTGCAATTATATATATTGATATGTAAATTTTCTCAGAAATTATATTAATACAGATATTGCGAAAATGTTTCTTCCGCTGTGCAAAAATAGAGATTTAATTTAAAATAGGCCTTCTATTTCTCCTGTTTCGCTATTCCAGTCCATATCGTAGATACTTGGTCTAGTCGAAAGTCCGGGCATCATCATGATCTAAAATATATTATAAAATAACGTGAAAATTACTTGTTAGTATATTTCTATTGTTAATTGCATATATAATTGAAAAAAAAATCATTCACCTCTCCCACCATGGGCACGACAAATCCGGCGCCGATCGAAGCGAATATATCTGTAATATGAAGGGTGAAACCGGTTGGTGCACCTTTGATAGCTGGATCTCCGGTTAACGAATTCGATGTTTTCGCCATACATATCGGAAGTTTGTTATATCCTAACTTGTTGTACTCTTCGATCCGTTTCTGCACCTGTAATGAATGGCACAAATTTATATATTACAATAATTGTCATGATACACAAAATGTCAGTCATACTTAACGTAGCATGTTACAAGTTCTTTACGATATAATTAACAGATATAATTATTTTGTCAAAGAAAAATCGCGTTGATACAAACACATATAGACGATATTAATAAAATTACTTTCTTTATTGGAATACATATAATTCCGGATATTTTTAATAATATTGACAATATTTTGTTTACCTTTTCCGCGAAAACAACTTGGCCAGCACCGTATATCTCTTTAGCAATCTTGTTAATTTTTTCTTCGATGCTATCCTCGAGATCATACAACAGCTTGAAATTATTATTTTTTTCGGTAGCGGCTATCACTGCATCCGCGAGAGCTGCAGCGCCAGCCCCGCCGTCGGCCCAATGAGTGCATATTACTGCATCAGTTGCACCGCTCTCCAAGGCTGCTTGCCTAACGAGTTGTAGCTCCGCTTGAGTATCGGTACTGAAAGATTGACATACATATACTCATCTGTGATTTTGTCTATTATATTAATATTCAAATACTATAATTCGTATTCACTTTCTTTACGAAAAATTTACATAAGAATGATATTAAATCATCGTGAAATAAAAACTATTATAAAACATTTTTAATTAGCGCATCTTAAGGCTCTTAGCTAATGCAAAAATTTATAAAATGAGAACAACAAAAATTTCGTATGAATGACAATTAAATGACACTCATTCAAGATTAGCGTTCGTTATAGATATTCGCACAATACAATTAATTAACTATTACAATTAATAATTATTATAATATAATTATATAAATATATAATTAATAATTATTATACTTAATAATACTCTTCAAGATTAGCGTACGCGATTATTCAGCTTTTGCCATTTATTTGTAAGGGAAAAACACACACCTGTGAGAGTTGATGGCAACAACTACGGGCATGCCGTATTTCAAACCATTGCTGATGTGCTTTTGCAGATTCGGCAGGCCTTTTCTAACAAGTTCGACATTTTCTTCGACGTATTCTTTCTTCAACGGTGCCCCGGTCGTTACCTGTGGTCCGCCACCGTGCATCTTCAATGCTCGGATAGTCGCCACGAGTACGACGGCATTCGGTACGAGTCCGGAAGTACGACACTTGATGTCGAAGAATTTTTCCAAGCCGATATCCGAACCGAATCCGGCTTCCGTCACTACGATACCTTCTGGTCCGACCAATTTTAGGGCAATAGCGTCAGCGAGAATGGATGAACATCCGTGGGCTATATTGGCGAACGGTCCGGCGTGCACCATTACCGGCGTACCTTCCAATGATTGCATAAGTGTCGGTTCTATAGCTTCTTTTAGCAGAATCGCCATTGCTCCCGTCATACCCTGCGGATTAAATAGATATTTAGACAAGCCGGACAAGCCGCAAATTGTTTTTGTTATGCGAAATTATCAAGATCATTGTGAATGCGTGTCTATATGTAAAATTGTAACTTAATTTAATTATACTTTAAATCGATAAAATTATATTAAAATACTTATGTATGAAATTTAACAAGATAGATAATAATCGCTGCTTTATATAAATAATAATAATATCGAGAGTAAATAATTTAGATAATTTTCCATATATATATATATACATATATATATATATATATATATACATATAATAATTTTAAATTATACGTACAAAATCTTCAGCAGTTAAAGGCTCGCCACTCTTGCTAAATCCGACAACGATATTACCAAGCCGTCTTTTCATATCCTCGACACTGGTTGACAATGCTATAATTGCCATTATCTCGGACCCAACGGAAATACAGAACGAGGTCTCTCTTGTCTTGCCTTTCTCAGTTGAACTCTGACCAATGGTGATCTTGCGCAAAAACCGATCGTTAATATCCACCACTCGCGTCCACGTGATGTTCTCCGGATCGATGTCAAGCCTTGCGAATCGACGTTGCTCTTCCTCCGTTAACGAGTTCGGATCGGTTTTCGTGATGCCGAGCTTTTGCAACCGCCTCAGCTGGATTTTCGAGAACTTCCTGACGCCCTTGATAGTCGGCACCAGCCGATCGTATAGAGCTTTATCGCTCTGCGTCGACTCGTGGAAGTATCGCGCGTCGATTTGCGCCGCCATAAGATTATTCGCGGCGCTAACGGCGTGAATGTCTCCGGTTAAGTGGAGATTGAATTCCTCCATGGGTATGACCTGCACAATAAAGCCGATGTTGGGTATATAATGGTAGTATCGCAATCTGAAGAAAGAGTGACCCAAAAAAGGTGGTTTTTTCTCCTGTTTTTTTTTTTGGGCCCTCGATTTTGGGACTGTAGGACTGCATGCTAAACAGTACCTTATTATAATGAGATATTAATCACAGAGAACTTTCAGGTCGAGGTGACAATTGTTATCACAGCTGGAGGGGGATCACTTTATTACTGTCTCTTCAGGGATTGGAAGTAACTCGTTACTTGTAACGCCGTTATCCCGTTAGAATTACTTTTTTTTTATAACGCCGTTATCAGAAAAAGTATCTATAAAGAAAAAAATAGTTATATTTTTTCGGTAACGATAACGAATTATACAGTTAGTTTTATCGTTACTTTTTGTATTTTAAACTTTCTGTATTTATGACAAAATTTTCGTATGTATATTCAGTTTTTAGTTAGTATTTACTCTTATTTTAAGACTGTTTTAAATAATGTCTTCAAATATTAATATGGCTCTGTAATTGGTTTATGACATCTCAAGAATGCAAGTCAATCAATATCACAAACTAAATTGACAAGTAATTTAATAAGATATTTTTACATTATATTATTAGTATTTTAAAATATTTTAAAAAATTTATTGTGAAAAATATCAGTTGAATTGCGTTTCAAGAAAATTTAATTGGCGCGTAGTTTATAAAATTGAATATGTATATATAAATTTATTTTGAAATATTAAGCACAAAGCTGAAAACTCTAGCTCATATCGAAAAGGTTTTCATTTTCCTAGTTGTATTTTTATATATCAGTTTAGTGTCATTGCTTTTATTAATATTAAAATAAAAAATTGCATCTTAAATTATTTTGACTGATCTTGTTTCAGCATTAAAAAAGTTACGGTAACGATAACGAGTTATTTTTAAAAATTAGTAACTATGTAACGGTAACTATAGTTATTTTTTGAACTCTGTAACGAGTAACGATAACTAGTTACTTTTAAAAAGTAACTTTCTATTCTCTGCGTCTCTTTACGCGAAAACTCGATTTTTTTACATTCAAAACGAGCGTCATTTACGTAAAACTGCGATCAACCTTCTTAAAATACCGGACCTCGCATCTGTGATAATTCCTTAACGAACTTTGATTTCATCCTTCTCCCCCTTTTCCAACTCTGATAACAATTGTCACATCACTTGAAACTTCTCTATAATTAATATCTCATTATAAGGTATCATTTGGCACACAGTTTAGCCTCAGAATTCGAGGATCCAAAAATTCGACAATTCACTTTTTCTCTTTTCATCGTACCTGCGAATACCCTCCTCCTGCAGCACCTCCTTTGACGCCGAACGTAGGCCCCTGGCTGGGTTGTCTAACGTTAACGAAAGAATTGATGCCTCTGTGCGCCGTTAGTGCTTGCACCAATCCGAGGGAAGTCGTGCTCTTTCCTTCGCCGAACGGCGTTGGCGTGATACCCGCCACCACGACGTACCTTCCATTTTGTTGATTCTTCAGTCGTTGCAGCACGCTGAGGCCGATTTTAGCCTTCCTGCTGCCGTAAGGGCTAAACTCGTTCGGCAGCAGTCCGATTTCATCGGCTAGCACAGCGATCGTTTTTGGCTCCTGGCTTCTGGAGATATCGATGTCGCTCGGCACGGGTCTCACGGGATTCAGTTTAAGTGTCCGTAATTTCCATTGGACGTTGAGGAGCTTCTGCGCCGACCTTTGTGCGGATATCACGGTATTTTTCATCAACATCGCTACTGTCATCGGCCCAACGCCGCCTGGTACCGGTGTAATGTACGAAGCTATTTTAGCAGCTTCCTGGTAAGCTACGTCGCCTACCAAACGTTGTCCGCTTTTCTTTGTAGGATCTGAAATGCACCTTAACGTTGCAGTACATTCATCTTGCAAAATTTTGATTACTTTCACTATGTCTCAAAGCTTTTTCTAAATTATTTTAAAAATAAAAGAGAGAATGAGAGTTTATGAAAATGATTCTCTTAATTGTAATTGGTCGTGATTTAATGTACCTATATTTGATGATGAGTTAATTCATATATATGTATATTGCCTCACATTTTCTGACGATAAATACTTTACGCACTTATATGTTATCGGAAATTGACGTTGTGCGTGACGCACGTACTCGAACGCGACTGATTTGAAACTAAAAAATCGACTATGTTTTCTACACATTTTTGCTCATGGTCAAAGACCATGGTATAATAAATCTTCTGTAATGAGAGAGAGAAGGGAAGTAAAGAAGCAGAGATAACATATATATATGACACAAACATAATGCACATTAATACGCGTTTACATCTCATACTTGCAAGTCACTTGCAGGCAATGGAAAGTTACTTTTTAAAAGTAACTAGTTATTGTTATTCGTTATCGAATTAAAAAAATAACTAGTTACCGTTACTAGTTACTAATTTTTCAAAATAACTCGTCATCGTTACCGTTATTTAAAAAATAACGATTTGTTACTTTTCCGTTACTTTTTTAATACTGAAACAAGATCAGTCAAAATAATTTAAAATGTAATTTTTTGTTTTAATATTAATAAAAGCAACAATAACACTAGGTTGATATATAAAAATGCAATTAGGAAAACAAAAGCCTTTTCGATATGAACTTTCAGCTTTGTGGTTAATATTTCCAAATAAATTTATATATACATATCCAATTTTATAAACTACGCGCCAATTAAATTTTTGATCTTGAAACGCGATTCAGCTGATATTTTTCACAATAAATTTTTTAAAATATTTTAAGATGCATATAATGTAAAAATATCTTATTAAATTACTTGTCAATTTAATTTGTGATATTGA
>NW_012026784.1:2511827-2521453 GCF_000956235.1 Wasmannia auropunctata
GTGTGCTCTTCCGATCTTTTAATTTGTGATATTGATTGACTTATGGCATTCTTGAGATGTCATAAACCAATCACAGAGCCATATTAATATTTTAAGACATTATTTAAAACAGTCTTAAAATAAGAGTAAACTATGTGAATACTAACTAAAAACTGAAGATTGAACATACATACGAAAATTTTATCATAAATACAGAAAGTCCAAAATACAAAAAGTAACGATAAAAGTAACTGTATAATTTGTTATTGTTACCGAAAAAATGTAACTAAGTTACTGTTACAGTTACCAAAAAAATAAAATAACGCCATTATCAATCCGTTACCAAATAAAGTAACTGTAACAGTAACGGCGTTACAATTAAGTAACGAGTTACTTCCAATCCCCTGGTCACTTGCATGTCTAAAAAGACAAAAATATTTCCTAACTTATATTATATAACTATAAATTATATAATATACGTGTATAATATTTATTTTATAAGAAATTTATAAAAAAGGAAACTGTAATAGTTAATATATCGCTTTTTTGTACCGTCACTGCAATGCGTTTATATTTTTTGGTTAAAAAAATAGTGAAATGTAAACGTGTTAAAATTATATAAAAAATGATCGATATATCGGTGTTTTTGAAAAATTATTAGAGATTTTTTTTACACAGAATTCTCCGAGATTAATTTTAATAATAGATTTTTTCATGAATTTGAATTTGATTAATTTATCTTTCAAACGTGTCGTATAAATACTATAAATATAACGGAACTGCGTACCTGGTATAGGATTGATGCCGCAATCGATGACAACGGCACCTGGTTTAATCCAATCACCCTTAACTAATTCGGGCTGTCCTATGCCAACTACTAAAATATCAGCTTGACGCACCTGAAACAAATTAAAAAAAAAATGATACAACCTTTATAAAATTAACTGTTTATTTTATTTTTGTTTTACAAGTACAAAGAATTTAAATTATTGCTTACCACATCAGAGAGATCCTTTGTTTTGGAGTGGCAGACCGTTACAGTGGCATTATGCCACTTCAACAGCTCGGCAACCGGAGTGCCGACAATCTTGCTTCGTCCCAAAACAACGGCTTGAGCACCGGCAATAGCCACGCCGCTCCTAAAAGTTGTTTTATGTTCAGTTTAACCCTCAGTTTAACGTGTAGTGATGAAAGAAACATCTTGCGTCGCAACATTAAAATTACTGAGATAAGTAACAAACCTCTTAATTAATTCGATACAGCCGTTTGGAGTGCATGGTAAAAATCCAGACATGTCACCGATCGCAACTCGGCCTTCATTAATAGTATTTAGTCTGCAATTGAATAATTATATAATCTCGTAAATAAAATTTTGTTAATATGAAATTTTTTTATTAAATTGTTATTATACAGTATGTATTGTTTCGCTCTCCAATTACAAATCTCTAAAATAGAACAAATTGGCGCCTATGTATCATTATCAAAGTGGGTATGTCAAAGAGCACGTTATTTCTGTTTTGCTCTTTCATTTATCACCAGTCAATGCGTTACAAAACTTCTATATCGTCAATACGTTACAAAATTTCTATATCATGCTTTCGTAACAACGAACATATCTACATATCAATAAGATATCGTCAGTAACAATAAATTAATAATTACCAATGATTTAAAAAAAGTAATCTTATTTTAAAGTCGATTTATTTTCTAATATTAATTATTTTTGTAAAATATGATTAATTTTATTTAAAATATGAAGTTAACAAAACTTAAGAGACTTCAGTAACTAAACTATATCTTAACAAATCAAAAATATATTGTTAATTGAGAGGAAAAAGTAACTTGGATATTATAATTATATAAATTTAATAATTTTATTATATTAATTTTATAATAATAAATTTTTAATGTCATATTTTAATTATAAACTACAAAATGTACCTCAAATAGTCGTGTATTTGTATGCAAATTTTTGATTAACCTTTTTTCATTTTTACTATTAAAATAAAAGAAAATTTTCAAATGGGAAGGTCTTACAGAGATATGATATAGATAAAAAATAATATTTTAAATAGTAATTATTACTTACCCATCGACATCTTTATCTGGAGATACTAGGTCGGTGATTAGATGAGAATTGATTTTATTGACACTATCAAGTGGCATTTGCACAATAATTCCATGAACATTTGGATCATTATTCAGTTTGCAAACTTTGTTGATGAGCTCTACTTCCGTTGTGGTATTAGGAAGCTGACAACGTTGAACATTGATACCTATTTCGCGGGCCGCGTTGATTTTCATCTTTATGTAAACGTTCGAATCTTCCCTCGCGCCTACCTGAACGATAGCCAGGCCAGGTGCGAAATCAGGTAATTTCTCTTTTAAGACGTTCACATCTCTGATTAGGCCCTCTCGGATTTCTCTATAAAATTTTATTATGCGTGTTTGTCAGATACGCCAAAATATATTCGCATAAATTGCCTATTTTTGTAAAAAAAAAAAAAAAGAAAAAAAATTTGTTTCTACAATTGTTTTAGATTCTACAATAAAATTTAATAATTTGTAAAGGTTCTTACATGTTTATTATTTATTTTGCGAAGAATTTATTTTAAATTAGCTATATTTTTATAATTGGACTGTCTACGATTATTTATTGCATAAAAATATGCTTGCATAATTTAAAGCTTTAGCCATAGACATTTGAATTTCGCGGGCAATTTCTATAGATACTTATAATAATATTGTAAATAATATTGTAGACAATAACGAAAAATTGTCATGAAATTTCAATACTTATATTAAATTCGTTACTTTACTATTTTTGTTTTTATATATTTAATTCATTATGGAAACACATGTTTTCGCATATTTAAAGTGCCATAACCTCATAAAAACATGTGACACGTACTATATGTATTATTCGATTCAAAACATTCTATTTATATATTTAGTACATTATTCTCATATGTTTTTATATTTTGATCGGTAACCTTTGTAAATGATTAATATTTTATTTTATCAACATTATGTCAATATTTTACATTTATCAACATAGTGTCAATATTTTTTTCATGATATATCTTTGTTAAATTGCTGTGTCATTGTTTCAAGTGACTGTGTCGTTGTAGCGATTGATCACTCGTGAACAAACGAACGTTTATTTCTTTTGAAAACTGATTACTTGTGGGAAATAAATTAACGTCACTCACTTGGCCAATTCGACTCCAGACAGTACAACTCCTCGCACGTTTGTGGACATGGCTCTGTTCTGAAGAAATCTGAAAATTTTTTTACATTTTTATAGTCGGTGTTTAATTGAAAGTAGATTTATTAGACATAGAAATTCGATTGAACCGTTTAGCACTACTTCCTCACATGCACAACGGTGAGTTTGCCTACTGATAGAAACCTCTATGTTTATTGACTGACTGGCGCAGACGAAATGGGTCTCGTTAGGCCCGACCGGTTTACGAATGATTCTCGGACTTATACAAGGTGTCTTAAAAATACGTATTATCCTAAAATTAATTTACTCGAAAAAATTGTTAAATTTTTCGCTAGAAAAATAATTTCTGTTTAAAATCTGATTTAAATTTATTATTATAAAATACTTAATTAAATCGTTTTTGAAGAAATTGTTATATAAATTAATTGTGAATTGTATGAGTTTTTAATTATTTTTCTAAATTTAAACATACTTTTGGCTGCAATTAATTATTTTGTATAAAAAAAACAAATATTGTTTAAAGATTCATTGATATACATTTTTCTTAAACACCTTATATAATGTAGTTATCACAACCGTGTTACGTTACGTCACTCATACTGTAATTCTTATATGCGCAGAACGTGCACGATATACGAAGGACGATATGAAATTACCGTCATTCGTAAGAATTCAGAATTCAAATTCTTTATAATTTTTGTCACTGAGGTTTGTGCCAATAATTCAATGGCTCTTATTTCCTATCTTTTAAAATCGTGTTTTATTTATATAATATATATTATAAAATATTTTAATGCATGGAATTTCATATATAAAATCTAGTTCAAAGTAAATCTTTCTAACATAAAAAATTTGTTATTAATTAGAATCAGCTATAATATCGATTAAATGAATATTAGCCTTACTTAAGGATTCCCGATATTCGTATCATGAGATGATTGATACAACGGCTCAACGACAACTGCTAGTTTTGCTTACAAGTTTTCATCAATAGATGCAATTTTAGAGTGCAAAAAGCAATATTAGAAATATCAAGTATGTTATGCATACTGCGATACTCAGCGCGATAAACTCTGACTCGTTGTCGTCAGCTTTCATTCGATGAACGTTAATTACGTTTTTCATAGATTTCATTTAATCCGCACACGCTGCGTATGAATCTGCTTTTTATTTAAATATTTATTCAAATGAAATGCATCATTTACACGCGAATTTGTACAATTATGCTATCACCGTTTGATCAATCACGCACAGTATGTGAGATGCATATTTAAATACATCACTCGTTATCTCGTACATCGCCACAAACGATACTTCATCGTAATCAAAATCCATTCGTAAAAACATAATGGCATTGAATGATATCTCTATATCTGTTCTCAATGATGTTATCTAACCTTCTTTAGAAACACGAAAATATGTTTACCGTAAATTGGAACAAGAAATATAAATACTCAAGTAATACACAATTGTCACGAGAAGATCAAGATGACATCAACTTGACCTTCTCGTGACAATCATGTGTTTACTTGGTGTTGTGGGCAGCTTTCTTTGCAATATATCTATATTACACAAAGAGAAATAAACATAAAAAATTATTTGTAGCAATTAAAATAAAAAATATTGTTAGTACCGATTATAATTATTGTTTTGGAATTGAAGGTATTATTAAGATTATTAACCCTAAACTATAACACCTTATTTGCCACTCAAATCTACCACACTGGGTAAAATTTATTCGGCCTACCTATTTTGTTGCGTAACTTCGGTTCAAACGCATCGATTTAGAACTTTTTTTTTTAATCTATACTCCAGACAGTAAGAAAGGTGACTGAATGGATAGTAACACTCAAAGATCTTAAGGAAATGAACAATTTGCAAAAATGTAAATCAGCTTTTATATCTTTTCCGAATAAGGCTGATTTTTCTTTGACATCGCAATTCTTTTCAGAGGCAAATAAAAAAAGTAAAGCATAGTTTCTAAAAGAACATGAGTGGTATTTTCATAAGAAAAATACCTCATATGGCTTCACTTTAAAAAACATTTATTTGACCGAGTGAACTAGACCGATTGTCGAACTTTACGTGTGGCTGGAATGGCAGTACCAAGTGAAATGACGTGACTTATGATGAAAGGTTGTAGAGGACACTTGTAAGTTCCTCCCCCCCCCCACATTGCGACCCCACTTTTTCAATCCTGTCGGAATAGCACGCACTTCAAAAATGGTCCGGGTAAATTTTATCCAGGTGTGATAGTCTAGGGTTAACTACTCAAGTAGTTTTCCTGACAGTCATATGTCATAAAGCTTTAAATATTCGTACAACAAAGAGAACCGGTTATATATTTCATATACCTCTTACACCAATAATTATAAAACACATTATCGTTTAAAACCAGCATATGGTACACTGCAAGCGTACTTTTTATATTTTTAACGTCGGAAACCAACAGCAACATAGAATTTATTTAAATAAATATCAAAGTCAATGATTTGGAAGCATATGTTACATATAATAAAAAGAAATAGTACAATAATATATTATATAAAGTAAACACAAAAAATGCTAAAAATACATGACTTTAAATGCATCATATATAGTAAACATAAAAAATTCTAAAGAAACACGACGTTAATATTATATACAGTAAATAAAATGTAATCATTTCTTTTCAAATATAAAAACTACTGAATTACTCAAAACAGTCATACTATCAACTAGAACAAAGAAATATCAATAAGCTAGATATCTATCTTACAAGGAAATACAATTAAATGTCATTTTCCGATTTTGATAAGCTTTAGATATAATAGGATATAAACAAAAATAAAAAAACACGTATACGTAAAAATAAATAATTTCTTATTTTGTACAAATAAGATAGTTTTATCTAAAAAATTTTTGGTGATTACTATTTCGGAAAAGAAGACTACCGAAGACGAAAGAAAAGAATATGTCAAAGAACTATTATAATTTTACTTCACAGAAGAGCAAATACGATGCATTTTGCAGAAAAAAATGGATTCAATGGTCTATTGATGACTACGCTGCAGTAATTTCTTTACGGAATGTAAGTCCTAAAGCTTACCGCCATTTTCGAACGAAATTGCATTACCCTTTACCATCGTTATAGTCTATTTAAGAAGATGGGTATTAAAAAAATTTAATATCGAAGAAGGATACTTAACTGACGTTCTAGTTGTAATGCGAAAGAAAGGCAAGAAAATTTCATCGGTAGAGAAACTTGCTGTTTTCTGTTTCGACGAAATAGCCATCTTTTGGGAATAAATTTCGATGCTAAACTCAAAAGATTGGTTGGTCCACATGGAAAAGTACAGGTCACCATGGTTTGTAGTTTGTTTAGCAATTAGAAACAACCGATTTATTATAAATTTAATCAGCCTATGAACAAGTGTATTCTATTAGAGGCCATAACACTCTGATCACAATGCTGGTTATCAAGTCGTCATAGTTTCTAACATGGGTAATCGAGGAGTCTGGAAGAAATTGGATATCAATCCCAACAATTTTTCCATTACTTTGTGAAAAAGGAAGACAAAGCTGTATTCGTTTTCGCAGATGTTCCACATCTATTTGTTTAGAATGTTGTTCAGAATCATAATATATGTCAAGGTCATGACTATTGAAGGTTGTTACTCTTTTCTTTTAAAAAATAAAAATAATTTTCAAAAACAAAAATAAGAGTAACAATCTTTAATAACTTTGATCTTGACACATGATGTCAAAATTATGATTCTAAACAACGTTCAAAAAATTTTAGCCATTGTTCGGACATCTTGGATAATGCTAATTCCGATGATACTGCAACTTTCAAGCTTTAATTATAACTCGAGATTTACTTAACTAAGAAGTATTCTATTATAGTGCTTTGAAAAGCTCTTGACACCAGCTATTATATTCTGAAACCAAAAATAAGGTTTTTTAAAAAATCTATGGGATTTTGACCTGAACTTAATGATGCCACCCAAGGTCAAACTGATAAAATCATTAGATAGATTTTTTTTAAGTCCTACAACTTTTATCTAAGAACGTAAAAAAAACCAATAAAAGCTGACACTGAGTGTTAGTGTGTATAAATAAAATATATATTAGTTAATTGACAAATTTAAAACGCAATCGCAAACGTTTCGACTCTTATTCGAGTTATCTTCAGTACAAGAATCATGAAAATTCAGCACGCATAATCCATTAGAATGTGAGAATTAACCGTGTGATAGTCAAATTGTCATCTGGTCCGAATATAATTAAAGATCACTTATTAAGTGTTTGGAAAAACACTTAAGCAGTGAAGTTAACTAAAATTGATAATAAGATGAAAAACGGAATTTAAGAACAAAAAAGAATTAAAGTAAAATAACTTACATATAAAAGATATTGCGATAACAATGACCATCTGACAGACATAGATGATATCGATAATCGATCGATATGTATACTGTTCGAAGAGTATTGAACTTGTGAGAGTCCGTAAGGCCGTAACGCTGTTATTACGAGATGTTAAAACATGTCAATATAAGAAAGTAAAGAAGCATCAAGACTTATTAAAAATGTCACAATATAGCAGATCTAATAGATCCGTATCACTCTGTAAGTTAATAAGACTGTGTTCTTGTCTATTTACGTGTATCATTTCAGAGATAAGCCTTTTTTTAAAGATCTTTTCTTTATCTCGCATTTTTATATTCTCCCAGTCAAAATCACGTATAGAATTAATCCTGTGTTCAGTAATGAAGGTTGTGTTATGTTTCTATTAATATGATTTCTGTGTTCAGATATTCTGACTTTAAGCAATCTGCCAGTTTATCCAACGTATGACGTATCGCAATCTTTACAATTAATTTTGTAAACCGCATTAGACTGAGATAATACTGGTAGTTTATCATCGATCAATATCACTCTAATTAAAAAAAATGGTTTTCTGATATACTACATAGGCTGAAAAATTTTCGGAATTGGATACAAGATGGCACCATATACAAAAATTAATCTTATAGCGGTCGAATATATTCCTTCAAACTTCTGCTGTCAAAATTTTATGACATTTCACCGAATAGTTTGTGAGTTACAGTCATTTGAATAAGTCAACTTTTGAGTTTTAAAAATAATGAAAAAAACCGAAATTCGTGCAGTAATCAAATATTGATATTTGATCACTGCATGTAACACAGTTCACACGGTTGAGATAGACAATAAAACTATAAATTTCTTAGAAACCACTTTACAAGTAATTGAAGGAAAGCTGCAATTTGATTGGTATAAAAAACCGACGGATTCGAGGAGGTATTTGAATTTTCTGTCCCAGCAACCTTTCTCACAACAAAGAGGAACGATTATAGGTATGGTCGACAGAGCGTTTACACTTTCACATCCGAAATTCTACCAAAAGAATTAGGAAAATATTGTTAAAATTCTACTAGAGAATGGCTACCCATTAAATTTCATTTTTGACACTATAGATAAAAGGATAAAAAATCTGGTTAATAGTAAAGTTAATCAACACATTAATAGTCGTATTAATTCTCAAAAAAAACGTTATAGTTCATCATTCCGTTCGAAAAAAAAAAACAGTTTCTATAGTGTCCGCGTTCGCCTTCAAGTCTCGACGCGAAACACTGACTCGGATTGTGATCACTGAGGTATGGATGGGCGGTTGTGGGGTCAAGTGTACAGGAGCCAAGCGTGGCGTAGAACATGTATTTTTATTGCAAGCACTGTCAAATACACGTTATCGTAACTTAACGCAATAAACGACGGCACTACGGCTCTACAAGCGATCGCGGAATGAGCTTTGCAGAATTAATGTTTTTTTGGTAGTTACTCGCTTAAGAATGTACGGCGGACTCCCGGGTGACGCACGGATCGGGCAGCTACCCGTGAAATATCTGAAGAAGTGACGAACGAGTTACGAGAGCGGCGGGAACCAATTATCGACGATAGGACATGTGGCCAAATCGTGGCGGGCTCGTGCTTGCTCCGGAGGAATGCGCTAACGTCATGCCGTGTTGATGTTTGTCGGAGCGAACCCATACGCGAATTTTCCCTGCGCTCTCGTCCCCGGAAGTCAAGCCGCATAATTTTGTCGTAGTCGAAATCATGAGCCACGCGCGTGCGTGGACATATAGATTTGAAAGTATACTCAAAAATCTTAATTTGAAAATCGCTTTTTTAATAAACTAAATGAATTCATTAGAGTCCATAAAGACACTCCCTCAATCGTCAAGAAGAAACTTGGTAATTTATAAAATCGGATGTAAGGATTGTGATGCTTCTTATGTGGGACAAACGGGCAGACAATTGGATACTAAAATTTCCGAACATCTGAATCACATTAGTAGAAAAACGTCTACATGGTCGGTTATTACTGATCGTTATAGGTTGCATCACGGTCATGAGTTTG
>NW_012026784.1:2521473-2529449 GCF_000956235.1 Wasmannia auropunctata
GTAGCTTATGATGGAAGGTTGTAGAGGACACTTGTAGGTTTCCCCCCCCCCCCCACATCGCGACCCCACTTCTTCAACGCTGTCGGAATGGCACGCATTTCAAAAACGGTCCGGGTAAATTTACCCAGGTGTGGTAGTCTAGGGTTAAGACTATAGTCATTTTGCGCAAAAATTGATGCAAATGCAGTTAAAGCACGATAAAATAAATCTAATCAAATGAATTCTGAATTCGGTTCGGCGGCAACACAAAGAGAGTTTACTTAGAATTTAGCCGGTTTACCAGCGGTTAGTCCGCGTCGGGGATCATCGTCTTCATCCCTTCGGTGTCGGTGATTGGCGGATCTGTAATATCGTTAGGCCGCGGTTTTGATCGGCCACTGTGCAGCCTCGCCACTAGAGAACAGAACAATCGTTGAAGATTAACCTTAGATCCTCTTTCCGCCTGAATTGCTTATTTGCTGAAAGATCGCGAATCCGAGAGAGGGCTCCGCAATTTTGGCTAATTGTAAAGATTCGCGCGCTAATTGACGTAAACTTATTCTTAAGATGTCCCTCGCGAGACGTCTTTAATGCAAATTCTCTCTCTTTCTCTCTCATAAATCTACTGAATTGCTTTAGTATTTAAATATATTAAACGTATAAAAATATACTAAAGCTGAATGTAGCTGTTTATTAAATTTAGACAAAATTTGATACTGATTTCACAGTCTTTTTTAGTTTTTTGAGCATATAAATATTAATTAAAGTAGGTAAAGAAAGATATATTTCCGCTTTACATGGAAAGAACAATTTTGCTGAATCCAAATCTGAAAATAACTTTTGTTCGATAATCAAAATTATTTTGTGCGAAAGTCAAAATGATTGCTAAAATATCAAAACGTTTTATAGCAATACTTATCAGTTTGAACATTCCAATAAATTATTTTGATGATTCAATAAAAAATTATTTTTAGATCTGTTTTTAGTAAAATTTTTAGACCTTTCAACAAAATCGTTTTTTCCATGTACATATACGCTAATTGACATTGTTCAATAAGATATTATCGTTAGTTTTAATATATCGCCGTGATGGATCTAACTTAAGATAAGATATAGCCATCTCGTTGAAATGCTCGTCCCTCACGGCACATCGATCTCGTACTCCTCCGAGACGCATCCGAATCGTTCCAAGTTCCAACGATCTCCTGGACGACCTTCGGCAGCTTTGCGCTTTGCGGGCCTTGCTCGTAACTTAAGCTTAATTAATTCTAAGTCGGCTAGATCACGTGGAAATTGGCGGTCTACGCGAAATTGTCAGATCGATGCCGGCAATCGGCATCCACATATAATTGCAGCCCGACGCAGCCAGTTCCGCGTGGAATTCCATAATCTAGCCGCCCCGCCTTCGAGGAAATCCCGTGGGTATTTGTCGTCTTTGCTGGTTGGATGAAGATATATTCTCTCTCTCTCTCTCTCCCTCCCTCCCCTTCCCTCCCTCCCTCTCACTTTCCTCTCCCTTTATCTCTCCCCTTCTCATTCACTCTCTGATCGTGTCGTTCTTTTACTCGTATCCTTATTCCTTCTCACCCTTCTCAACAATTCAATCTCGATCCACGACAATCTTGCCAACGGCAATGTCACACGGACTAGACATCACGCCATGAAACATGTCTTTCGAAATCAGCTATTCATCTTAACTACCCTTGAAACTATTTCGCCGACTTAACGTCGTTACGCTTCCGTTGTTATATTTCCGAACGAATCTGAAACTAGTTACTCATAGAGATGAGATGGTCCATCTGCTAGTTGGCTGACCGGTTTGAAAAGAGAACCAGAATAAAAACTGGAATCACAATAAAAATCTTTGTGGAGGATATGCTATAATAAAACGAGTTTTTCGCGCTACTTCCTTGATCGTCAGATTTGAATATTTTTGAACAATTTGCTCGGAATTGTTTAATAATTAATTATTATGCAAGTTAAAATATAAAGAAATATACTGTTTGAAAAATAGTCCTAGAAGAAATTCTAGACTAGCTATCTATTAGTTATATTGAAGCTACACAAATTTTATAAGAATATTAGATTAACATTACAAATTTTAAGATATTAAAATGAAACATGCAGTTATTTATGTAAACGCTAATGCTATAATATTATAATCAGAATTTTTATCGTCGAAGAATCCTGGCATTCTTTTCTCTCATCGTGGTCTTTACGATCGTAATTCGAGCCTCTCGACCATCGAGGTCAGCAGAACCAATACACCTACACACATCGCAAAATCTTCGGCCGCGCGTGGCTATATCGAGCGACGCGGCTTGCTATACGAAAAGGGGCGAGTTTGTAGCTTCGTCGCGGCGTAGGTACCTACAGATTCCAACTTCTGCGGATAGTTGGGCTTAAGGGTTTCAGGGAGAAACTAGCCTTGGGGTGACTGGGGGCTACGGATGATCGGGGCTTCAAGCAAACCGTCGGAATGGGATGGTGCGAGGTGGAGGGGCGGGAAGGATGGGCAAGGGGCCCAAGGTGTAGGGTGAAAGGTCGCTGCAGATCTCGGAGAGCGTAGCAACTCGGACCGCAAATTCCTTTACGGTGTTCAGCGTGCGGCGCATTCGCAGTTAGAAGCAAGGAATCGGCTCGTTTTCGCTAATAGGGCGCGTCTAACTTCGCGCCGAGCAACCCGCGCCGGTGCCGGTGAGCTTCGGTGATACTTCGAAGGGCGCGTTGTCCCAATTCTCCGCTACCGCTTCCCGAGATTTCGATTTCGGGATTTCTATGTTTACCGCGCCGCCGGACACGCAAAGCTCCGTATAGAGACCCGCTTGCGACCGCTTACATGTTTGGTGGTTTCCTTCTCGCTAAATTTTCTGGAGTGAATCTTACTCCAAAAGAGTGAAAAAGTCACTTCAGAAAATTTAGAGAGTTTGTTCATCGATCGCGAGTTGATTTTGTTTTGTTTATATACGTTTATATTATTAGTTATGCTGATGAATCTTTCTCAATTCTTTAGAACTTGAGCACTGCGTTGCAATGAAATGTATCTTATTTTGTAATATTAAGGTCTAGAATTATTTAATTTTTAAAATTATTTAACGAGATTATTTTACGCTCTCATTTATATATGGACTGTTTGAGTTGACTTAAACTTAGCTTTATTAAAAATTGTAAAGTATAGTATATTTTATTAACAGTTGCTTAATTATAAAGGTGCCTTTTCATGCTAACGCTCATTTTTAGCGTCAAAATTACGTGATCATAGTTGGCTTGCACGAAAAGCGGCAACATCAAGTTCAACGTCAATTGTATCATTCGTATCTAAAATGTTTAGAACAAAACAAAAACTTTTGACGCTGAAGCTGAGAAAATCCAGCCTCTTTTTTTATGCTAACGTCGAAAAAAGAAAACGAGCGTCTCGTATGAATTTGCACCTTAAAGCATAAATTTAGGATATAAAGCATAAATAGATAAAGCATAAATTTAGTATTACTAATGACAATAGCTTTATCGGTAACATACTTAATTGCTTAAGGTAGTTTTATCGCTCAATGCCAACTCGATAGTGTGACGTTGTCACATAAACGTCACACAATCGCATATGTACAGTCTACGCAAAATGTTTTTAATGAATTACGCTTGTTTTTATTGAATTATTAGTCATATGGAGCGACTAACTTTTGACTGGGACTTGCACGATAAAACCACCTTAATTCAATTTATGAATGCAAAGATTTTTATTTATTTTAAAAAGTCGATGTTCATCAATGCACCATATTATTATTATAAAAAACACATCGAAAGTGCGATAATAATCTGGACGCTTATTCGACACGTTTATCAAATTTTCGATACGGTTTTGCTTCGTAATTTGGTCACTGTACAGGTGAGACTCGTGATGTGTTTCCCATCAGCGGTCCTTAGTCGGGTGCTAGTGGAAATTAATGACCAGCCGCCACTCCCTCGCATCTAGGCGATATCTCGAAAAGAGAAAGAGAGAGAGAGAGAGAGAGAGACGGAGCATTACCGGATTGGACGCGACCGGCAATAAATAGATGATTGAACGCGGCCCCGGCGTCAGACGGCGGAAGGGATATGAAATTAATACAAGTCCTGCAAGGCCTACCCTTACAAGGCGTTTATACCTTCTCGCGAAGGTATTTCTGGCATCCTTAAGCTCCTCGAGCGGAAGGAGACCCTTCGATGCGAATATCAAGGAAATTAGAGACGTTAGTAGGCAGGCCTGAATTATCGACGCTTCGCCGGACAGCCGTGCCGGCACTGTCACACTGTAGATACTTCGTGATTCATCCCGGTGGACCATTACGCATAGCTATCTGCAGCTTCTGTGCGATTTAATAGGATGTGAAGATTTGCATACGTTGCGGTGTTTACTCCCCCCAATCTTCCCCCTCCCCCCTCCCCCCCTCCCCCCGTGAGGATTACGCGTTCGGACAAAGACAGTCGCGGAAAAATAGGATCACGATGATCTCCACGAAATTCATGCCGCGGTAAACGATGAATTATCACTCGTGCAGAAATATGCACTAAAGCGAATTAACCGAAGCGTCGTCGCGCGTCGCCGAAGTACTGCGCTCTCGCAGCTCTGCGAATCGCGTTCTTATTTTTCCCGGCGGGTGATAAAATCTATGACAAAAGTTTGAAGGTTCTACGAGATTGAAAATGCGTCGGAAAAGGGGGGGGGGGAGGGGAGAGCAGTACGCGTAGCTTAAACTAGTGGAAGTTTATATGGGATAACTTTGCGGCAGGCTCCCGAAATAGGATTGACATTATCGCTCTGAGTTTGGCTACTCATGCTGATTGGATGCGGAAAATCGATAACTGCGTAATAGGTTTGCCCCGAAATTGAAAGTGCGTTTTCATATATATTACTAGCGTTTACGTATAATATTTTTTTGTACAAAAGGTTTCTAAATATCCACAAGCATTATATTACGTTAGCATATTGCAGGATACAGATATATTGTTTTCAAATATCGCTAACTATCTTTGTTCAGATCGAATATAGTTTAAACGGAGAAAGAACTCTGATCTTACATTCAATGATATCAGGGTTGGGTAGTAATTAGTTAAAAAGTTATTAGTTATATAGTTTATATTAGTTTATATTAGTTAAATTAGTTAATAACTTTTAACTTTACTAATTTTAAACGAGTTAACTGTTAATTTAACTAGTTATTTTTAAACATATATAAACTTTAACCTTTTGTTTAAGTTAAAAATTTATCTATTTAGAAGAAAAAACATTTTTATATAAAAATAATATTTTGTTGTTATTTTATATAAACTTAATTTATAAATAAAATATTAAATTAATTTGATATTTCATTTATATTTAATAATTTAGATTGTAAATGTTTTTTATTTAAAGTATCTCTCATTTTAAAAAATTACAACATTCTAATTTAATATAACTGATGTTTTTCAAAATTAACTTTTAATTTAACTTAAGTCAATTTAATCTTAACGCAACTTTTAACTGAGTTAGTTTTTTGTTCATAAAAATTTTAACTTAACTAAATTAATTTTACAAGTCATTAACTTTAACTTAATTTAGTTAAAAAAAAATATTAATTTACCCAATCCTGAATGATATAATAGCAATTAAGATAATTCAGTTGCATTGAAAAGAAGAATACAGTCGTACTATATACATTTTTATGATATGAATAAAAAAAAACAAATTCTTCGTACTATACTATTAAAAAATTTCCTAATTATTCTTATTGTTGGAGAATTACTTACTCGATATTCATTAATAACGTCGATCTTCAAATGTTCCATTGTTACGGATGGAATGTTTATTCAAGTGGAATTATCGTCGTGACGTGCACGTAGAAAATATATTAAAGAAACTTGCGTCTTCCTTAGTAACATGAGCACCGATTGATCGTTACGATGGTCGAGAGTGGTTCGGTCAATAGTTGAGAATTTCGAGGGTACCCTAACTGCGTGCAGGGCAGGGGCAAGAAAGATAACTTTGTAGAGAGGGTAAGACGTGCAGGCTTGCTGGGGGTTGATTGGGCGACCCCTCTCACCCACCCTTACTGGCCCGGCAACGTCACCCTTCATCCAGCATCCTGTTTTCTCTTCTCTATGATGAAAGCGATTTCATCCCTCCCGTGCGCTTTCTAGAAAAATGGCCGACTAAATACAATTTGAAGGGGTCCAACGAGCAGTTCGATCTAACGGTCGAACGACGTACAAGGCAAATATATAGATCGTTTTGCGTAAGCGTTATGAAAATTTTCAATGTTTCTTGAAGAATGTACGCGTTTGCAACATATCATGATACATCTTCATATCTTAATACGTCTTTGTATATAACAATTTTTTGTGATATTGAATAAAAAATGTCATGATTTATTCTTTTTAAAAACAGTTAAAAACCTAAATGTTGATATTACCATATACTATTAATCAGTGCCGAGATTAACGCGTTACTTGTAACATTATTACTGTTCTTTACTTTTTTCCGGTAACAATCATTACTTTTCTCTATCTAATGATAACGTCGTTACATTTTTGCAGTAAACAACAAAGCTGTTATTTTTATTGTTAGTTCAATTTCCTATTACCTTGGTCCTATTCAATATATGTAACGTGAACTTAGATTCACAAATTTTCAATGCTGTCATTAAACACACGAACATTCTTAATAACGAAATATTTAGAAATATTTAGAAATAATGTTTAATAAAAATTATTGATAAAAAATTTGTATGTTTTTAAATTACAATCTAAATTTCTATAACGATAAGTAACCAAAAGAGAGGTAAAAATGTTAAATATAAGAAAGTAGTGGAATTATTAGATAAATTTAATATAAAGAAAAGCTTGCTTTATTTTGGAATTTAAAATTTGCTATAATTTGGAATTTAAAGTTTTAATATTAATTTTTAAATAATATAACTTTTAAATATAATATACTTACTTTAATATTACAAAAAAGAAACGAATTGTTACTTTCTACGTAACAGTAACAATAACGTGAGACTTTTTTAAATTATTAACGATAATGAGTTACTTTTCACAAAAAGTAACGCTAACGGTAATGCGTTACTTTTTTACAATAACATTCCCAAGCTTGCTGTTTATGTTATCAATCAGAATTATATAATTATCTTAATATTAGTATTATCAATATTTCAAGCATAAATGAAAGCTGATAAAATCTTTATTTTATATGTAAAACAGATAAATAATTATGTTTAATGGTATGATTTTTATACTATTTTACTAGATTCAATTGTCATTAATTTCATGATATAAAAAAGCGGTTATTGATAAGATTCGAATAATTTTCTTCTTGAATGGGATACGTAACGAACAAAAATTGCTGGATCAGAATTAAATCGGAATGGTTGTGATTTGAATAAAGAGGATAAGGAAGTAAAAGAGGGTAGTTATCGTTGAGAGACGGGATTGATTTTCATTTGATGAGAATCACGGTGATTATAACAATACAGAATCAGATAAATTGTAAAATGTATTGTTTAAGAGAAATAGGGGTTTTTTAATATAAATTGAAAATCGATAGTTATCTATAAAATTATCCTGCGGTTTTGAATCGCAATTTAGTTATTTAATTAGTTTTGATTATGCAAGATTAAGAATAGAAAATTATAAAAACTCTGTACAATATTCTGTGATTAATATTAAAAAATATTATAAACGTGATACTAAAATTATAATGATAGATACATAAAAATGAGGTACATGTATAAGAATCATAGCAGTATAATAATAATATATCATAGCTAAATAATAAGAATCATAGCAAATAAGGGAAAATTTATTAAATATGTTATTAGTGTATAAAAGCTATAAATATACTGTTTAAACAATTTTTAGTTGCGAAGAATAAAATTACGATGATATTTTACGATGATTCTTTTGTATCTTACAAAACATACGACTAAACGTAATACGACTAACGTATACAAATACTTGCAATAATCAATCTCGTTCAACGTATA
>NW_012026784.1:2530188-2550051 GCF_000956235.1 Wasmannia auropunctata
CTATAAAACATTTTAATATTCTAGCAATCATTTTGACTTTCGCACAAAATTATTTTGATTATTGAACAAAAATAATCTTCAGATCTGGATTCAGTAAAATTGTTCTTTCCGTGAACTCAATTTATTTTAGTCGTCGAAAGTTTTAATCCATCGAAAGCTACTCACAGCGGCTTTGCCTGATCTAAATTTCGCGAATACCCACGGGATTGAAATAATTCATCGCCTGACATCACTTGTCATCTTGGGTGCTCGGTCTCTCGCGACGCGTGTGCTTACTTAAGTAAGAACTTACTGACTCGAGACGCGCGCGTCGCATGGGAGATTCCGCCGTTCAATCACGATCTTCCGGTATTCCCGGAGGTGCGATTACTTGAGCCAGAGAGGTACATCGATGCCAGACGTATCGCGCGCGGTGCATCCCTCCGGCCTCTTCCTCTCGCCCGGCTCTCCGATATTCCGCGAGCTTCTTGCCACTCTCGCCATCCCTCGCCACCCTCTTCCGCTACTCCGCGTCGTCCACGCACCCCCTTCCCGAATAACCTTAGTTACTTTGCTCGACTGTTAGGTACCCGAAGCCAGCGCGCTGCCGAAGTACGAAACTCCCGGCTCCTAGGAGAGTCCTAGGTAATCACCGAACTTCGCCGCTCCCTCGGGAACGGGCAGCGGGGCCTCACCCCACGACTCCGATCCCGGCACCAGGAGCCGATATAACTTTGTTCCTGGGGGTGCAGTACCGCTTCACGAGCCATGGCGACTCTCCATGGCCGTGGCTCGCCGTGGATTTCCATTGCCTTGCGCGACTCGCGTTATCATTGCTATGCGTATCCCGTGTCTTGAGGAAAGCGTTTCACGTGAAAAATATATTTTAGTTGCAGTGCTATACATCTTCTTTTTGTGAAATAATAAAAATTAGATGTTTCTCTCTCTCTCTCTCTCTCTCTCTCTTTCGCTGTTAGTTTCTTGATTAATGTACCTAATTTTATTATACAATATTGCACGTTGCTTTTTATGATGGTATTTATCGCTATTCTGAAAGCATTTAGGATTAAATTGTTTTTAGTTATTAGTTGTACCAAAAGAAATTACAAAACTACTAAAGTGAAAAATATATAAACATACCTGTTTTATTATTTTATAGATTATAGCATTGAATCTTAGAAATAACGTATCAAGTTATACATTTTTTTTTCTATTAATCGTCTCATATATTAATTTGTTTTCGTAGAGAATGTAGATAATTAAATTAGTGTTTACAAAATTTAGCTATATCGAAGTTTTCAATCTATATTAAGAGTAATTAACAGAAGTAGATATATTATTTTCTTAAATAAAAATTCATATATTGATACTGGACTATCATATCTATTTTATCTAATTCTAATTCTAAACGCGAGAACTAGACAATCCTGTAATTATAAGCTAATTTTAATATACAACATCATACGTTGCTTATTATGCTTATTATTTTATGGCATTGAATCTTAGAAATAACGTATCAAATTATACATTTTTTTCTATTAATCGTCTCATATATTAATTTGATTTTGTAGAAAATGTCGATAATTAAATTAGTGTTTAAAAAATTTAGCCATATCAAAATTATGTAATCCATATTAAAAGTAATTAACAGAAGTAGATCATTTTCTTAAGTAAAAATTCATATATTGATACTGGACTATCATATCTATTTTATCTTCTAATTCCAACTACAGAACTAGACAATTCTGTAATTATAAGTTACTCGAAATTGACACATAGACAAAAGTCATTAATGCTTAATTAACAACATATACATTTTAAGTTTAATGAGAAAATTGAAAACCAAGTAATTTTTTAATCTTAATACAAAATTCAATGAGAAATTGCAAAACTAGATTTAATAATTTGTACGATAATTTTTTAAAACGACACTATAGCGAGTTCAGAGCTCGGATTTTGAAGACAATCGATTGAAGCGTTCTTAACAGAAAATAATAATGATCCGCGCTTGTTACGACCGGTCTACGAATCTCGAGAATTTCACTCTTATCGCGGGTATTCTCGGCAAAGCGGGTCGATGGACAATAAGGCCGCAGGATGGATCCGCGTATCTCAACAATGGCGGCTTATTATCTCGAACAAAAGCAGAGTTATATGCTTCCCCCTCGTCGGAGGTGGATGCTGGTCACCCCCGTCCGGGAAAGACGACGACGACGACCGTAAGCCTACTAATGGATTCCTTCAGCGGCAGCTGTCGCCTTAAGATTGACCGACTTCAACTGAATTAATCTCGATGTCGGTGCCACGCCGTTTTCAGTAAATTACAGCCGCCAAGAAAATATGCCCCTCTCGTCGCATGCCTATAGTATAAAACTTGCGAATTTAGGCGCAGGACCAATAATAACTTGTTATAAAACACTTGTTATAACATTTTATATTAATTATGCAAAATTATTTAATAACTACATGTTTCCTGACACTTGATGCTCAGTCTTTTTTGACGATATTTTTGAAGTGTTTTTCATTCGAGAACAACACCAAGACAATTGCCTTTTGATACTTTAATTACGACAGAGAGGATAAAGAATTTAATTTGACAGAAATTATTGGAAGAAAACGCGTTTGTTGATTAAACAAAGCAAATCGTGTATAACTTGTCCAGCGATTTTCTCAGAGATGGCGTATGGAGCCATTTTACGAATATTGCTTCACAGCACGCAGGAGGAGGGTTAATTATTGATCGTAGATGCTCCGACACTTTGCTACAGCCATCTGCGCAACCTGGGGGCAAGTTTCTGGCTTCGAACTGATCGAAGAGCTGGTCGGTAACTTGCACATATTTTTAAAATTAAAATCTAATTAAAATGCAATTCACAATGATTTTATTTATTTATTTTTTTTTATATTCGGAGGGAGGCATTTTTCAAAATATTTCCTCGTTTCAAAGACACACGATAACTCTACGCACTCTATTTATTATGAAACGACTCGTTTTATGAAACGTTTTATGAAAATACACGGATTAGACAGTTGAGGAAAATCTGAGGTTAAATTCATCAAAGAATTCGTTTCTAAAATATTATTTGTGTTTTTTCTGTAGCACTTTATCCGCGGTGCGACGTCTCAAATTTTTAAATGACTATCAAAATTCTCACTCGCCACTGTGCAAATCGAATCCCGTCTTACTCCCGTCGCGGTGCTTACTGATCTAACTATATAGGGTTCGCCGCAAAGACCGATGAGAGATGAATCCCTTGCGAAGATGCGACTTTCCGGAACCAGTCCTCGCCCATTACCGGAATTGAGAGCTGGTCAAACGCGTTCGCTTCCGTAACGGACGGAACTGGTCTGCGATTCACGGCGTGCGATGCACGCAGCATCGTGCGGATGGACCGCCAGTGCGGCCGCGGCGACCGGTTCGGTTATTGCGCGAGAAAAGAATATCGGGGATTCAGTTCGAGACCGGACATCGAGATGACCGACCGGTCCAGCAGATGTTACTTACAGCTGCCGGACTAGTACGTAGCGATTATTAAACATAAATGAGATGAAAGAAAGGAGAAGAATGGGATGCGGATTTTATTTTGTGAGGGCCAATTTTATTTTGTCGCTCTTCCCGGACCATATAGAAATTCGTTTATTTGTTCATCCAAAAAAAAAATACACCGATGCATTTTGTTCGTTATTCGTGCGATGTGTAACACAAGTGTGCGCGTTCGTGTACAAAATAAGTTATGTATCTCAGAGCCGTGCTATCGTCTATTTGATTGTCTTTTAATATAACAAGAAATGTTTTATATTTTTATAAAAAAATACAGTTTTCATACATATTTTGTGATATAAATTGAAATTTTTTTTTTAATTAAAAATATTTTTAAAAATCTTATTGTATGAAGCATACAAATATGTGATATTTAATTTTGTAAATTTTTTTAAGATGATACATGGATGAATGTATATAAGAATGAGAACAGATTTAAAAATAAAAATTTTTTAATGTAACAAAGTAAAATTTAAAATTGATTCTTTGGATACTACGATAGTTTGGCTTTAAGGTAGATTAAATTATAAAAAGAGCAATATTTCGACAATTGACATAGAGTGTTTCAACGATAAAGATTCATGTTATTGACGTCTATTTCGATATAAATACGAGTTCAACAAATATATGCACGCGAATAGCATAGAATGGATTTACAATTCATAAATAAATAAATGTTTGTTACGTTAGTCAGGCATGTGTGAAGTAATTTACGTTATTAGAGGTACTATGTTATTAGAGAAAATTATAATCAATCGAAAATATCGCATGTCGAATCAAATATCAGATCATACAAATGAACAATTGTTCGCCAGTGGTTATTTTAATTTGTCGAATAACGAATAGCAATATACCCATGCTATTTTCTACAAGCTTATTTTTTAACACAGAATATATACGAGCAAATCGTATGTGTCACTCATCTAGCTAATTGAAAGTATGAAACAAGAATCATCCTGCCTGAAAAAGTTGATTATCACCATACGAATTTGCAATTTCATTGAAATTCACGTTTTAAAACTTGACTTACAACACTCTCGAAATAATATACATGCATATGCGATTATCTATGAAGCTTATTGAGCAACTCTCATTTGTTCATGCGCATTGAAATAAAATTCAAGCAAGATATACATATTTCTATACTTTAATTGTGTAAATTAGTATTTGGAGATATCGGTTTTTAATCATTTTTAGTTTGACAAAACTGTATCTAACTTAAAATCAGATCAAACAAAAAATCCGGATTTTCGCTTTATAATGGTTGAACATTTTATCATTCTTCTATGTATAATTTTCATCGTAATTTCATGCACTTTTGATTATACATATCTGTCAGGATGTTCTCTACAGTCTGTAATTTGTTGACGACTATTTTCCACAATACTACGAAAATACATCGTTCGTACACGTATATACAGTTCGCTGACACTGGTTTAAAATTTATAATATCCGTAATTAACAAAGGCCAGGTAGCAATGATCAAAAATTCTCAAACGCAATAATTTCATCGCGCGTAATGTAAATAACGTAGTCCCCCCAAAGTCAAAGGAGCGAAATTTAAACTCGTTTAAAATGTGCAAGGGCTGATTAGTATACGTAAACACCGAGTAGTGGAGAGCCGCTTTGTAAACAATTAGTCGTCTGCAGAAGCCCGCGAAAGGTGTGGAGCCTGGGTATAGTGCTTAATAGGCCGCGATGAAGAATGAAACTTACCCGGCCGCGGATATAATCCCGTGAAATGAAGCCGGTAAATAAATAATTAAATAATTAGCGCGCGCGCGGCAGCCGCCGCGCCGCCGACTGTCGTGCGTTTCTCAGCCGCGCGTGTTTAATAGTCGCCGGCGTGAAAGAAAAGATGAGAAAAAAGATGCGGCCGCGGTGGAACTAGGTGGAAAGTGTTTGACCGTATTACGTTCGCGCATTACACCGAGACCGGGGGACAATAGCTTCGCGTTACGCCCTCGGCGGCGTGAATTTCTCGTAAAGGCCTGAAAATATAGCGAGCTACCCGCGTCCGGTGACTCTCAACCCTTCGTCTTCGCGAATTATCGCCCTTTCGCGAAAATGCAAATTATGCGTTTGCATATAGTAGTGGCGGAATTTTTTTCTTAATGGAGATTAAATGTGACGTTTGGTGGTAAAATAAAAAGCGCTTCTAATAGTTGCCTCGTGGCAATATTTCACTATAAATAACAACTTCGGAAGTAAATCTTTATTAAACTTAATGTCACGATTTTGATTTGAATATCTAGATATTTTAGAGATAAATAAATCTAAACAGAATTTTTGTATTTCTATTTATATTTCTTTTCTTTTATTTTAAATTGTGATTTTTAAAGATTTCGGCCTACAAATTGCAGAACTTGTAACATATGAATATAAATGAATGTGCGTATTTGTGATATGACATAAAATTTTGAATGTTACAAATTAATTTGAGAGAGCCTTCTACGGTCATGATTGCATCTTTTGGTGCCTAATAATAATTCTATATGAATGTTTAAATTCATTATTCAATCATTTAAACTATGCGCCGAATCAGTATCGAATTTGCAATGCAATTATTAGCTGAAGCTAAAATAATGAGATCACAATTGATCATTAAATCTTAATAATTTGAGACGAATCAACAACACATCTTAAAACACTTTGAAGAATGAATAAAATTTTGATTCTAGATGCCATATTTTTTCGATTATAAATTTTTTCTCTATTTTAATATAGTTTTCAAATTTTCCTTTGTTGAAATTTTGTTAAATTAATATCTACCTGAGCAATCATTAATAAAAAAAGTCTGAAGTATCTCTACGACTATAGTTTTTGCAAAATTCTTTGGATCTTCGAATTCATACTTAAAATATCGATTCTTTAACCATTTTTAAGGTAGTTCAACTTTAACTAAAATTTTGTAAGTGAAAAGAACTGCGATGAATCTCTGAGATACCGAACGCTTCGAAGCATAGCAATTTGATAGAAAAAGAAAAAGCGGTTGAGAAGTATAAGTTACGTATGATTTTAATCAAGTTTCTTTCACGAGCCAGATGCTTCCGTTATCTCGAATCTCTCGCGACGTGTAAGCTCGTAAAATATTTGAACTCTCGCGTCTACCGCGTATTATTTACATGTTAAATCCCTGAGAGTCACCTCTAAGTCGGCGGGCTGCGACGCGGAATATGAACTCTCTTCTTGGCCGTGTCTCTCCGCCGCGCCGTTTCTACTTTACCGCCCTTCCGGTGGCGTGCGCGCGCGTGAAGCTAGAATGTAGCAAAAAGGAAAGAAAAAAAAGAAGGAAGGACGGCAGCGCGAGGCGCCGGGCGCGAGAGGGTGGGTGTGATGCGAGAGCGTGTACCGTTTTATCGCGCGGTTTATCTCGCTCCCTTGCATCCCCGTCGCCGCGTCCTGTTCAGCCCGGCATTTACCCCGCGGCCGTCGAGACGGGGGTAAGAACGCTAATTGGGAACCCGAGGCCGTTTCTTCCCTCCCGTCTTGGAAAAAAACGCGCGCGTCCTCCTCCTCCTCCTCCTCCTCCCTCTCTGCCCTCTGCCCTCTGCCGTCTGCCGGTTTTTTACTGACGCCCCCGCACGCTAAAACAGATTAAGGCTCCGCCGAGTCCTTCGCGCGCTCACTTACGCGGCTCGCGTTAATTTGAATATATGCATGTTGATTCGGAGAGAATTTTGAGATACGCGATTAACACGGGAGTCTCCGCGGCTTATATTTTAACGCGTCGCTCGTGCTACCCGGGGGGTTATTTTTCATCTGCTCGTTCTCGGGATCACGGACAAATGTCGTTTTAGCTCCTTTTTTTTTTAGCTTGAGCTGCAGCTCTAAAGCATGTGATACGTCTGATATGTTATTTCGGAATGCCGGTTTTCTAACACTGATAACACAAGACAATTAATTAAATTAAACGATTTAATGAAGAATTCTAAGGAAATGAATTACCGAGAGTTTCGATATTCGAGAGTTTACATTTCGTTGAGAATTTATCTTTCGATTTCGATTTATTTCTTTGACAGCTTCATTTATAATTGGATTTCAAAACATTTCTTAGATTAAACTGCGATTAAAACAAGCGAGCCTGTATATACATAGGCGACTAAATTGCATCGCACGGGAGATTTCAGTCATTTTACGTTGAAATGAATAATTTGAGTTGCTATGTAAGCGATAATATTAATTTGTGATATATGCATTTTAATGCGGGGATTACGTGGAGGTTTATTATATACCTCTTGTATATATTAAATTTCGTTCGTATGTTCTGACAACTTGATGAAATTATGCGAGAGCTAATTTTCAATTTGCACGCACTTCCGAAAACCTGGCATGCGACGATCGAACGTTTTCAATACGTGGATTAAGGGCTTTTCCGTTAGACGGATTTGTACGTTTTTCTTCATCGACTGTACGCGCTCGGAGGTTTCGAAACGGAAAAAGTTCTGTCCATCGAACGGGTTTGAACTTTGGTCAACCCCGGGACGACCCGAAGGGGGTTAGGACGAGGCGCAGGCAACAAGGGGATTTAAAGAATTCATGTATAGGTAGTGCCGGAAGTTAAGGCTGTTGCATAGGGGCGTGGCAGTGCTTGAGGTTGTAGGATATACCATAACTTGTTTAATGGCGTGCCGCACACTCGGAAAATGGAGCAGTTCTAATTTCGTTTTTCCTTTTTTATCATCTCGAGCCGTATCGTGGGCCATTATTATTGCATCGACATAGAGAATTAGTTTTCAATAATTGCGCTCCGTTTATCATTATTCATTGATCCCTTCGTAAATTGTAATTAATTTTATCAGGTACGAAATCACAATTGTAATTGTGGAATACTTGCGTCGAATGCGAAATAGCGAAATTTGAAAAACATGGGGAAAGGTTTTGTAACTTTCGGAGAAATTATCTAAAAAATAATGCGTACAAATAAATTAATAATAGAATCAAGTGCGGCCAATGAAAATAAGAATCGAAAGCTTCGAAACAAGTGAGAGCGCTGTAATATGATCACCTTTTTTTTTTACATGGTACGCATACGCGATTATTTTAAGATAATGAAAGTTTCTTTTAGTGCATATTCTCGTTGCGCTCATTAAAGTTTTCCACTGCAAGAGAGATAAAAGCTGGTAAGGAAATTAAGTTAAAAGTTTCTCCGCCAGCAAAAATTTTTCCCCTTGCTGAACATGTTCGAATAATGTAATTAAGGTACTAAACTAAAAATATTTTTGTCGCGCTACTGCAGTTATTACACGTCGAGAAACATGGAAAATTAAAAAAATCTTTTTTATTCAAAGACTTTCGAAGTTTCTATTGATATTGTAATTTATCTTGCGAAAAGAGGACTGCTTATTACACGTATGGCAATACGTATTTTCTAAATCTTTTGGCGATATCTAAGACTTTCTAAAATTTAATAGCGTTCAAAAGTGTGATAAAATATTTATACAATATATGAATTTTATTCCTCATTAATGTACGAGAATATTTTCACGTGTATTTTTAAAAGATATTTAATTTTCATACATATGTTCTGCATCTGTCAAAATTTAATTTTTGTCTTAAAATAAGAAAAAAATGGAAAGTTTCTGCTATTAGATATTCTTCAGAAGATGTGAAGTGAATCAATTTATATGATAGATCTGAATCCTAATCTTTTATTTATTCCTTTCTGGTTTTTGAATACCTAATTTATCATGATGCACGCTGCCAGCTTATTTTACCGATGAATATCCATCGAAAGACGCACGTTTTCTTTTCTTCTGCCAAGGGATAGGGACAATTTATAATCTTGCAAGTCCATTTTCACGGTTTTCCAGCGAAAGTATACTTTTGCGAGCGTCCACATCTCATTGTTGCGAAAACATTTTTTCTTCTCCCCCCCCCTCCCCCTCGAGCTCGAGCTGGGTTATTTCTTCGGTGCGGTAAGGCCGCGGCGGCGGCGGCGGCAGCCACGGGGTCGTTCTGGATAATTTTCGGGAGGGTCGCGGCGACCGCCCGCAGAAAACGCTTGAAGTGGCCTCCACTTTTGGCGTGGGGTTTATGCTTTCCGGTTCCTCCCGTCGCTATTATCCGGGGCCTCCTCTGTTCTCCAGTCGGCGTTGTGCCTGAAACAATAAAACACGTTCATGAATGAAACCCTTCTCCGGCGCCCATCACCGCGCCCCTCCCCCCTCCTACCCCCGTGCGTCCACGCGTGCAGTGCGTGCTCCGACGCTAGACAACCTCGCACCCTTTCCGCGCCCTCAGGAGTGAGGCCCGCCACCCTCTTTTAATGCGCTTTATCATACTCCTTCCATTCATTCGCGGCCTCTGGTAATAAAGTCAAAGGTAGGAGTGATGGAAGTCGGAGGTCGGGGTCGGAAGATCCTCCTACGTGACTTCACACACGCGTGTAGGCGCGCCCGCACGCACGCACGCACGCACGCCCGCAGGGCACGCACGCACGTCACGCCACGCCACGCAATGTGGAGAAAAGTGTCGTGTGCAGTACCTTCTACTCGTAAGGGGGCGAGAGTTATATTTAGAAAGAAGACTTGAAGCTTTTCAAATGACAGAGCTCAACCCTCTTCGTTACTTTCTACAATATAACTTTCGCTCCGCAGCTTCATTTTCACTCCATTTTATCATTATTATATTACATTTGTAAAGCGGCGGGCGGGCGGGGGGGGGAGGAGGGTGAGACCATGATATATTTCAATATGACCATTAGCGTTGGGCCGACTTGGAAAATTAACGTTGTAGAATTAATCGTCGGAGGAGACATTTAATCTTTCGTGTATGACAATAGCAATTGTTCATGTTTGCTTTAACGGTGTCTATATAAGATTCAAAATGTGCGCGTCAAAGGCTGCATATAATGGTTGGCGCGATTCGCTGGCATGCAAGGAGCACGAACTGTATTATACGTAGTCGAGAGCGAGACGGAGTGTATCTTCGTGCATTATAAAAGAGCTCCTTTGCCTCCCATCGAGGAAACGAATAGGTGCATTTAAATGTTAAGAGACACTCGAGATGCAGGAGAGAAAGAGAGAGAGACAGAGACAGAGAGAGAAGAGAAGGAGGAAGACAGAAGCAGCGAGAAACCCCGGGAGTTGTAATATAGATAGATATGTACATATATATACATATACATACATATATATATATAAATGTATATGTATATATATATATATATATGTATATATATATGTATATATACTTATATACCTATAGCGAGAGGAGAGAGAAGACGTAGAAGGAGCAGAGAGAGAAAGCTCCTCATTCGTAGCACAGACCTAGAGATCGCAGTGGGCATCCATTGGCCAGGACTATGGGGTGGGTTGGCAGCGCTATGGGCTACTATCGGCTCCTTGGGGATGTTTCCACCCCTATTTCTACCAACTACCCCCCTTACGGTGTACACCGAATACACTGGTATAGTTATACAGACTCGTACGTGCCGGGCTGTTGGGTATTGATCGTCGAGTTGGCTCCAGAATACTCCACGTTCTACCTACTTCTCCTTCACCTGCAGTAACGCGGTCCTTACACATCCTTGCTTCGTCCTTCCGCGGTCCTCCCTTGAGTCGCATCCCGTATCGTCCCATCCCCGCGGTTCGATTTTCCGTACCGATGCCAGTTTGCCCGGAGCGAAGGGGTCGCGGATGGTGCTCGATATCGATTAAATGCGTCAATTCGACGAAGGAACTTGCGCTCGAACTTTCGTATACCTTCGAAATGTCGTCAATCGAAAAAAATAAGTCTCCCAAACTTCTTTCTTTTATTTTCAAGAAGAGACGTCACGCGTGATCGTATCCACAGATTTTATTTGCAAATTCAATCCGTTTGACTTTAACGAATAATCGACTGACAAATATTCGTTAACAATGAAATAAATATAAAAATTATTTTTATATTTATTTTAATATTTAAAGTAAAGATACTTTCCGATAATAAAATCACATTAAATTAAATTAATGTAAAAAATACGGATGTTAAGATCAATTACACGAAATATATTACGCTCGAAGAATTTTCGTATGACACTCACAGACACGTTAATTGAGATTAGCATGTTTCATTAAAAAGAAAGTAGTCATAATGTGGACACGCGACAGGAATTTCATAACCGCTTGTAAAAAATGTGTGTGAAATCAAACGGAAATGAAAAGAGTGGGCGAAATGGAAAAGAAGGAGAAAAAGAGGGAACGCGAAAGAAGAGGAAGCGACAATCAAGGATTCTTAACTTTATTGACGGAATACCGCGTATCTTCGGGAGTGAAAGGGCTGATGGGGGAACGAGGACATTCCATTCTCTGACAGAGGATTGAGAGTTTCACCGATTAACGATCCCTCTAATACTTCCAATCTGACTATGCGTCCTCCAGCCACCACCATTTCTCTCTCTCTCTCTCTCTCTCTCTCTCTCTCTCTCTCTCTCTCTCATTGTCTGTCTTTTCACCACTATTCCTTCACATACTTAAACGAGATGCTTACACTCGCAAATAAATGCAAATATGTGCTTGATGTGGGTTAGCTGAGAAACTATTTGCAACGGTTCTTCGTGTAAAACCAAGCGTTACCAAAGCCCTTATAATTAAATCAGACACTTAAAACGTAATTGTAATATGCAAATGAACTTAAAAATTTTCGAGTGAAATACAATCGAGTTGCGCAAAAACTGTTACGAATAATACACGATAATAAGACTGTGAGCAATTTCATTAATATAATTAGAAAAGAATGTATCTTTTATAAAATTTCTTTTTCTTTATTTAAAAAAAAGGAGATATGCACGGAAAAAACGATATTGCTGGATTCATATCTGAAAATAATTTTTGTTATACAATCAAAATAATTTTGTTGGAAAGTTAAACTGATTGCTAAAATATCAAAATAATTTTGTTGGAAAATTAAAAATGCTTATCATTTTTAACTTTCGAACAAAATTATTTTGATGATTTAACAAGAATTTTTTTTAGATTTGTTTTGTATTTAGCAAAATTTTTAGATCTTCTAGCAAAATCGTTCTTTCCATGTGCAAAGTGCAATAATTATTTATACTTTAAAAAACAAAATAAATTATTTTTTAGACATATAATATACATTATATATCAAATAAAATATATATTTACTTATATATTTATGTATGTGTAACATGCCTTTTCCGGACATTTTTTCATAAATTATGTCTTAAGATATGCGACTGACAGATTAAACATAATCCTTTTCTACTTCTGCACCGCGCGTGTCGCGATCAATTAAGGGGAGGTTAAACGATTCCTTCTAGAAACTTTATTGTTTCTATCGATCCGCGGTAATTTTTTACAGTAGACTTGTGATTTAAATTCCGTTTTATAATACGTAATTAATGCTTAACAAGTCGTGCTGCAGCAGTTATAGGTAATATATGTGAAACAAGCATCGGCTAATGACTCAATTGTACTTTGCATACTTACATGCTGCAATTTTAAGTAATTTGCATAATGTAAGAAACGTATAATCTGGTTGAATACGCACAGATATATATATATATATATATATATATTCTAATTAAGACACTTCTTTCAAGTTCTCAGCGATGAGAAATTTTCCCGAGCTACTTTGGCGTCTTTCCATGTTTCCTTCTGCCCGGGAAGGGGCAAGTCAGAATAGTGTATAAAGGGGGTGGGGCGAATGGTGTGGGGAGCCACACACATTTTCCAGAGAGGGTAAGACGAGGGACGACTGCAAGGGTTATAACGTGGTGGTAGCTTGGTGATGGTGGTGGTGGTGGTGGCAGTCTAACGTTCGCAAGGGGGGAATGCAGGGGGGGATTCGAAAGGAAAGGCGGGGTAACAAGATGGCCGCGGCCACTGGGTGAAGTAGGGGAAGTAAGACATTTATCCGTAAACAAGAGGTTGCGCTCCCGCGTGCGATGTACACGTCCACCGTACCGAAAAAGTTAACAACCGCATGAGAGAGCTAGATTCTTCGTTTAGATTAGCGATTCTTCGCGCTTCCGCATGATCGCGCGCGACGGCGATGGCCTTCGACGCGGCGGGCGGCAGCGGCGGCTTTCAAGAAACTTTGCAGTATATAATACGATTTTCATCCACGAATACGCCGCGTATGATTGTCTGTTTTCGAATAATTAGTCGGGTATTACTGGTCCTATTACCTAATATACATAGGAAATCGTGGGTATTAGTTGTTTGTAAGCTCATTTTGATGCGTCCCTGTAAGAGAGAGGCAACGGACGGCCTCACCCCCTCAGATGTGAGTAACCCTGTGGTCGCTCTCACACGCACGCACCCAAATTAACTCCTGGTTCTGTTCTATTAATTAATCTCATTACGTTAATATCTCCGCGGGCCTCCCGAAACTCAAATCTTTTGTATTGCGCGTTTGTCAAACGCGCGCGTCGATTCCGTGTCGCGCGGATATAACACAGATGTATTTGGAAGGCCATTTAGCTTTATTCGATAATTGAGTTTCTTTATCGGGCGATTCCACATCAGCGCGCTCACGCGCGCGCGCGCGCGGTTTCTTTAACAAATTAAAAGTAGAGTAAAATAAATTTTTTTAAGCAAGATATCACAATTAACGTGCACACTGTTAAATCTGTAGTGTCAAACTGAACTTTATTTAAATCGCAACTGCTGATCCTACTTAATAAATAGTTATTTTTAACTAAAACAATATAGTTATTTTTAAATAAAATAATGAAATTTAACCCAAATTTGGGTTAAATTTGAACTGTTTTAAATTATTTAATTCCGTTGTTTTAACAAAAAATAACTATTTATTAAGTAGGAGTAGTGGCGACTTAAATAAAGTTCAGTTTAACACTGTAGATTCAACAGTGTGCGTCTATATATTTTATGTAAAAATTGCAACATTCCGCATGTATCTTAATAACGATTTTTAACGTGTATATTATACATATAATACGGTAGAGAGACACAAGTACGAGGAAGAAAGTCGGTCATCGATTTACACAAAACGTGATTCTCGAGGAACCGATGCGTGGGCGCGTTACGCCGATTATTCCTAGCACATTATCTACGTCAGCTTACACCAAATTTTGGTTAATAACTACCGGCACGGTAATCCTTTATTATGGAGCGGCAGAATCGCATTAGCATAAAAACGTAATTATACCGGCGCGTCAGAGCGCGCTATTCGTAATATTCCGTAATACGGCGGCATAGCCGAACGCCTCTCGATAATTTCGTCTCAGTCGCGCGTGCACAAGTTTCCACCAGCCGAGGGGACCCACACCCTGTGTTACACTCCGTGTTTGGATCTTGTATATAGGCATTCCAATACGTTCCAATGTTCTATATATTTTTTTCTTTTATAATAGATTTCATCGCATTACTTTTACTTTAAGCGATCTACAATTCGCGTCAGATCTCAATATCGAATTTCATTTATAATTTTACACGCACGTTATATATGTACAATCGTGGACAGATCGGTTGCGACACTTTTTTTTTATAGATTTCAAAACGCACTAATATTTTGCAAATGCGAACTACTATTGGTATTATACTATCTCTATTATAGATTAAAGATAGTACATCGTGATTCGCATTTGCAAAATATTAGTTATCTATAAAATATATATCATGTATATTAAATATATATTAAAAACCTATAAAAAAAAATTTCGCAACCAATTTATCTACGACTGTACATGTCTGATGTGTATTTTATACATATAAACTAAACATATATATACACATATATACATGTTTATTTTATATACATTTATATATTTTATATACATATTTATATAATAACATGTCTACTTACATATATATACAATATATATGTATTATATATAGAGAAAAAGAGATATATATATATTATATATATATATATTATTTTCTGAGTCTTTAAATGTTTTCCATCCAAAGGGCATTGTATTGTAAAATTGTAAAAACTGATTTCTGCCATGAATCATGAAAATGTATCTATTTGGATCTTGTATAGACAATAATAAAATGTTTCAAATTTTTTTTCTTTTATGATATATTTCGTCATTAATATCACTTTAGATAGTCTATACAATTTGCATCAGATCTTAATATCGAATTTTATTTATAATTTTATTATATTCTGTATGTACACCCACGGTAATCGATTCTGTTCCTCGAAAATTTTGACAACCTCAGAAGTGACTTTTCTACATTAATCCTTATAGTCCATGCACAATTTCATTTCGTTAATGAACTGCATGAGCATTAATGCAGAAAAGCGATCACTTCTGAGAGATTGTGAAATTTTCGAGGATCAGAATCGATTACCGTGTATATAAAATATATATCTGATACAATCGAACCTCAATAACTCGAATCTCAAGGGGGGAGTTATAAAAATCTTCGAGTTATAGAAGTTTCAACTTATCAAAGTTTGAGTAAAAGAGAATTAACATGAAAAATCGAACTTACGGAAGCTTTGTACGAGAGTTTATAATTTTCCGAGATAACAATGGCTTTTAAAGGAAAAATTTCGAATGGTTTTCGAGTTACAGAGATTCGAGTTATCGAGATTCGACTGTATTCTAAATTTTTAAACATTTTCCGTCCAAGTTGTGAAAACTAATTTCTGTCAAGCGCCAAGGATTATTAAAAATAAGTGAATTAAAAAAAAAAGAGAAGAAAAATTGGATAAATCTCATCTGATACAATTGCTTCCTATACCCCGTTCCAGAATCACGCGATCCCGTTAAATCTTAACGATTTATTACGCACGATTTTCTATTACTTCCGATTTGTCATCTTTAACGTTTCTCAACGCTCCCCACGACTTGCGGAAAGAAGCGGATCCCCCTACTTTTACACGCGAATGTATCTGCCTACGTGCTCGGATAAGCAGCAGCGTGACGCTGCGGTGAGAAAGCACGCGACCTTCTTTTTCTTGCCGGTCTGCGATCGCAAGCGCGCGGGGGACGCGCGCGGGGTGCGGGCGGCATATATGATCGATCCGACGACGGTAACGCGTCAGCCGGTACTCGGGCGGAAAATAGCGTTCGGTGCGATGTTGACTACGGCGCGGCTCTACCCTTCGACAACTCGAACGAGAATGCCCGGTTGGATGTACATAGCTTTACAGGAAGTCACTCTGTACCTTCGTTGAATGACCAGTAACACACACACACACACACACGGCCGTGGCCGCGGCCACGTGTCAGTGTATACTGCACTCGCGCGTGTGTGTTTTCTCCTTGTGCCCGCGGTGTGTGCGTGCCGCGCCGTTCCGCGCGCGCCGACACAACCGAAGCGCGAGGTTTTTGTGTGCGTGCGTGCACGCGCTCACGCGCGCGTGTTGGTGGCTACGGACACCGCATACGTATTGGCCGCGCGGGGCAGACAGGACACGGGAGGGTGGTGGTGGTGATGGTGGTGGTGGTGGTGGTGGTGGTGGTGGAGCTGCCCGGACAGAGAAATGAGAATAGTGTCGGTCTACGAGCTGAGTGGAGTTGGTGAGCAAATTGCTCAAAGTAATTAATCGCTTTTGCCGGGTTGGCTTGCCACGCTGCCGGCTGAAGCTCATCCGAGGGGTGGCACCAGGTACCCCAGGAAAAGCTATCGAGGGACTCGCTTAAAATGGCCGACTTAGCGTCTCTAGCTTCGTCGAAATGCCCGGGTGACAATAGCGAAGTCCGTATGTATGTGTGTGTGTCTGTACGCGCACATCGGACTTCCAAGGAAGTTGTCTTGACAGCTTTATTTTAGAAAGTAAAGTTCCCGTATAATCGGCCCAAGTATATATCGGCACGATAATTGGTTATTCATAAATCTATTCCCGGATAACACAAAGTCTAAAGCTGACGCTTAATGCGGCGTCTACAATGAGACTTAAGATGTAAGAAAATTGACCAATCATAGTCGATTATTTATTTCACGTAAGAAGAATAATCGATTGTGATTGGTCAACTTTCTTAAATCTTAAGTCTTAAGTCTGATCATTCTAGACGCCGAGATCTTTAAGAAGTCTTTTAGATGCCTTTCAGACACTTCGAGAACTGTCTAAAGCCCATTTTACAATGAAACTTAAGACTTAAGATTTAAACTTTAAATTTTAACCGTAAGCGTTAAGACTTAAGCCGTTACATTGTAGTGTCTACAATAAATAAACGTTGTAAAATTATAACTTTAAGCTTTAACGACCAAGCATCCAATCAGAAAGCAGACGCAAGAAAAGGCAATAGAAGGCAGTATGATGATTGGTTTTTATATCGCGCTCGACTTTAAGCCATAAGAATTGAGATTTCGTCAATTTGCTTAAGGATTAGTCTCGAAACATAATAGATGTAACAAGCCTTAAGCCGTAAAAAATTGACCAATCATAATTCATTATTCTCTTCAAATTCAACTGCGATTGGTCAATTTCTTACGACTTAAGGCTTACAACACCTATTATGTTTCGGGACTTAAAGTTAAGGCTAAAGTAAAGGCGGGAACGCCCTACGAACGGAAATGACATCACGAATTAACGCCTTAAAGCTTAAATCTTAAGTCTTAAGTTTCATTGTAAAATAGGCTTAAGGGGCTGTCTACAATACGTCGTATATCAGATCGTAAGCCGTAAATCGTAAGAATTGACCAATCACAGTTGAATGTAAGAAAAATATTCGACTATGATTGGTTAATTCTTAGTTAGTATGATATGAGTAGTGACTAACGGCTTATTGTAGAAAGCCCCTAAAAGATATCTAAAAGATGACTGAAAGACGTCTTACGCGTCGATTTTAGACTTTGTATTGTCTGGGTCGGATTTTATTTATGTATATATGACGATAAAAATAATCGCATTGCCAATCTTCTTTAAATAGTACAGAGAGAAAAGAGAAGACAAAAAGGAATCTATTTAAAGCTGTTTGTTTATGATATTATTTTTGTAACGTTATTAACATATTCACACATTTGTAATGTTGGCTGTTTTTGATGCCTTATAGGAAGGCATTATACATGCGTGGTAAAGCATAATAATATCGTGGATGAGTGTGTTAGAAATTTGGTACATCGGTTTTAGGATCGGACATGTAAAGTTTGAAGTACTCGTTATCCTCTTTCGTACGTTCGCCACGCAACTTTTCGAAACATCGTTGGTGGGTTTGAATCTACATATCGTTTTATTCCATTCGTGTAGTACAAACTCATTCCGGACAACTTTGCCACGTTGGAGTAGTCTCTTACGTATCTTTAAAGCATAAATACATGTTTATCGCTAGCTAAATACGATGATAAATTTCAATGATTTACGCACGTACCGTGTAAAAATGAAAAATGTAGTTGTACAAATTATTACATAAATTATGTCATGAATATAAGTACAATTAACTCACGAGCTTTTGTCAATGCACGATATATTCAGTCAATAAATTTTATATTTATTATAACATTGCACCTTATATCGCAAAAATTATTTCTGCACAATTTCGAGGGTATTCATGTGAATGGCATTAGCGATTTCTAAGCACAATAATTAATTTAATGTCCAATATCTTGTTCTTCATGTTCGCGAAATGAGAACTGCAGCGTAATAATGAGATTCACGATTCATATTGTGCAATAAATATCATGTCGAAAGATTAAAGATATTAAAGGTAATTTGCTTGATTCGATCATTACTGTTACTGTATCTGCTGTTAGTGAAATTTTTATAATGTGAACATATATAACGTAAAAAGCTTTACATTGCTCGCTTTACTTATAATTTCCCGTATAATTTTCGATATTAAGAAAAATTACCAAGGTGATATATATATTTATATATATACATATATATATATATATATATATATATATGTATGTATAAACAGGCAATGTATATTAATATTCATCATTTATAATTACAATTATAGAAGGAATAAAGTAGATCAACTATCATTCCGCTAAAAACGGACAAGTGTGTAAAATCTTCGAAAGTAGGTGAAACCTCATTCTGGCATGCGGTTTGAATTTTGCACAGGATGAAAACGGAGCAATTTGGAAAATTAGCTCCCCGGTCCCGGGTGACGTTCGGTAGGTCGTGCAGGCGTATCTTCGCCTGGAGACGTCCCGTCTCGTGAGATCCTATACCGCAGGCATCGCGTGTACATCGCGGTGGTTTCGCGGAAACTGCATCAGGACGGGCGCATGCGCGCTGATCGCGCGGCCTCCCGCCGGTCACGGAGGGTGGCTGGACGAAAGGCACGAAAGAGCGAAGGGCGGGAGAGCGGGGGGAAGGGTGGGTTGGGGGGGAGGCAGGGGGAGGACTAAGACAGACTGTGAGGAGAACGCGAGTGGAGGAGAACGAAGAGGCTGGTCTCAACAACGGCGCGAAATAGACGCGGCGGAACAAGCGAGAACGTGGCGAGGACAATCGGTTAGAGG